>NW_017566838.1:2509648-2561077 GCF_001661335.1 Babjeviella inositovora NRRL Y-12698
TGAACTCTTGATAGATCTGACAACTAAACGTGGAGCCCTGGTTGTGCTAAGCCCTCTGCGTTTAGGAAACAGATGGCACTTGTGACTCTATTCAAAACTTATCTCAAACATCGATGAGTTTTATTAGAAAAGGAGTGGTTCCTCTTTTCCACCTCTGGAAGGGATCATACTACCCAGCTCCGACAGAAAAACCACTGGCTTTGCCGGCCTATCAAACCACCTTGAACAGAAACCCTTTGCTCTAGAAAATTCCAACTGTCTTTTCTTTTTTTTCAGTGAACTCTTGTTCACCAAGCCACCAAGTGAATTAAAGGGCAATGAAACCCGCACACGGGAAATGGCCGGACTACTATTGAAGTCTTTGCCTCTGTTGGGCACACTTTTGTATGCATTCATGCGCGAATCAATAGCTGATAAGCGCATGCCACTAGTGCGCATTTCGAGCTAATAATCGTCCTGCAGTGTAACCTCAGAGTAACCTGCAGCCGCTTCGGCCCTGCTGCTTATGGATGTGGCGTTCGCTGTAGAACTAGAGGAGGGATCGCTCTCCAAGCCTATTTTTCCCAATATGTATGCGTACCTGCTGTCGCCAATTAGAAAAGCCAATTTCACGCTGCAGTATGCATTAACATATGCCTGGCACTAGTTCTCAATGGAGACACAACTGTCGGGGGAGCGAGGAGCCAGGGAGTAAAGTGTGTCCCGTTCCAAGGGTAAATCAGATTCGCACAAAAGTATGAGAGCCGGTAAAGGAAAAACCATAGACATGGCCAAGTTCAGGATAGACCAGGGGAAAAACTTCGGCCAATGCTTTGAAGAATAAGGTGGTCACTTGTAGGTTTACCTGGGGAGGTGCAACAGTATAGCGATATCGCGACAGATCAACATCAGAAGAGGGCTGTTTTATATTTATGTGTTCAATTTTCAGTTAGCGTCGTGTGGGACAGGAGTCGGGCATGTTCCTGCACGAATACACACTAAGAGTTTAGCAAGCCTCCTGGTCCAATTTCAGACCAGAGGTCTGGGAGATGCAACGGCAGCTCGGGGCTGGTAGCTTAGCTTACACGAGACTAGCAACGATGATTGTGAGAGCCATAGATATTGTATGCACCTATGAGAGAAAAAACACTTCAGAATTACAGAACCGGAACTCCGTCGGAGCAAGATTGAATTTGGCTACTTGCGCGTCACACATACGACCCTCTGATGTCGGGCGAAAAACAGGATTCGGCCAATCTCCTGAGGGAAAATAACCAGGAAATAGAGAACAAGGGCTTCAATTACGACCTGTCTATGGTTTGGAAATATAACTGGCCCATTGAAATTGTCTGGTAGGCGCGGTTTTTAGAAATGCGATACGACTTGAAACTAAACATGTAGTATATCTACGTAGGTAATGATGTAACAGGGTAGAATTGATTGATCCCTAGATCCGAGATAGATATAAAAGGAAACGGTCAGTCGGCTCTTATATAGATCGGTTGATGAAGCTATGTCTCACTCAAAATGGGGAACATGTAGCCTCATTTAGAAATGAGGCACCTGCAGAACCTTACCACAAAGTGCCCGGTACAAGAGAATGCTATTCTACAGGCGTCAACCAAGAAACTAAGGGATTTAGGAGATAAGAGGTATCATTCTATACAAAAATTCTGACTATAGGAAAAAAAAAGTACCCTATTTGGAGCACCTTGATGAATGTAGATCAGCCTTCCATCAGCAATGGGTACCTAACACGAAATCTCAACAATCACTCATCCGTGGCAAAGTCTCCAATAATGCCACTTGACATCTGTTACTCTGTGGGGGATCTAATTGGATTCTTTCTTGAGCTAGTTTTCAAACTACAGGGCAATTGAAACTTCTCCAACCCTTTGGAAGCCATTGTTGTCACCTCAAGTGTGTCTTTTTCTATATAGTCTAGTAGTCTCGCCAATCCAGCTCTAACTGGAATATCTTACTGTTGATTATAGTTGGAAGAGATTCACTAATTGCTTCTGTTCATAGTAATCGATAAGAGACACAGAGATTCCTTAGATCGATTAGCTTGGGGGTATCCCCTCTTCAGCACGGCTCCGTGTATCACCATTTTCATGATAATGGTGTCAGTTAGGTAGATGAATATTTACATCCTAACTAAATTGAGAATAATAACTTATGCCGCAGGAATCAATTATCCGTAGGATGACAATGATATGCTGCTATAGACAATCCGTAAGCATACTGGATAAACGTTTTAGCTCAACAAAGTTCCCCATTATACCTACATACCTCATTGTTATTTAGTAAATAGAGCTGCTTACATTTGTAGACCTCTAAATGGTTCATTTTCGCCCATCTTATGCTATCAAATATACTGTTCGAGCTAGGCAGCAATACTCTATGGAATTAAGACGAGCGCAGTTTATAGCAAGCGAGGTATAAGATATTCTTTGTGCATACCTCTTTGAGTTCTCTAATAGTTTTTGAACCGATACCCCCACTAAGCAGTACCTGGCGCCAGTTACCATGGAGTTGCTAACAATATAAGGTGAAGAGTTCTGTTAGAGATTTCCACGTATTCCTTCAGCTAGGTTGGAAGATGAGTGATAAACTCAAATATGGATATTACACATGTGTTACTTATGAGGGAATAGCCATGATACCAGAAGCGTAGCTGTTAGTGCTAGTGATAAGATACACATACTTTCTCAAGGCTAATATTTCAAGGCGATTTAGACTACATGTACTTGCTTTTGACCCCTAGCTAGCCGTGCAACGCTACCCAGCTATAGATCTAGAAGTTTTACGAATCTGTCTTAACTTGCATGAAATTCTAGTAATTTGTCATGACGCTAGGTTTTAGTCCACCCCAGCCAGCTGCATAACCGGCTCTTTGACTAGTACACCATGGTCTATGGCATACGAAATCCTGGTTGCTAGAGCAAGCCCTTGGGGCGACACAGATCTGCAATACTAGATCGCCTCGACTTTTTTTACTTACCAACGCCCCGAATCTCTGCGATGACAAAGATCCGATTTTCTTCCAATTTCTTCATTTTCCGAAATCCAACTAGCGCACCACGACCCCCTATGAGAGCTCGTATAGGCCCTAGTCCTAGCATTCTAGTTTAACACAAGAATTCTGGAGACGGATAGAAATGCTCATTCGATCAAATTTCCATTTCATAAACAAAAGAGTTGAGAGTTAAAGTAAAAATTTCTCTTACGTGAGGAAACAGGCCGTATCAGATCTGAACTCGGGTTAGTAGGATCAATAGCGATGATTACAATATACAGCCTTCGTTAAACGGGTTTATCAGCGATTCACCAGAATCTGACTGGTTCCCCGACTGGGTGGTCTATCGTTCCAAACTGGGTTTAGTTCGGACATGGTAACTGATGCTCTATGGATGGTTATGCTGCCTACTGGTAATTACCAACTGAGAGATTTGACTAGTCCGCTTAGAGTCCCAAAACAAGGATAAACATCTTAGAACAAAACTATACAAAACAGCAAGTAACTCCTGTATATATAAGTAACTTTTTAACCTAACAGGCTACTTGATTTAGCACTTAGAGCAAGTATCTGATACACTAGTGAAACAAATACTATAGTAGCCTCGACAAAAACACTAGGTAAGTATACGACGCATTAGTGAAACATTTCACTATGGAACTCTCTACAATAATAGGCACGTGCTGTAACGCTAATTGTCTTGTAGGTTCCTGAATCTCACCAATCATCTAATGGTGCAACCCTAATACCATCGTGTGTGGCCGGTGGGGGCTTTGCCAAGCTATGAGGTAAAACAGCTATTTTTCCAAGTCAATCGTATATTAATAGGTATACTCATTACCAGTAGGAACTATAGGCGGGGTTGATTTCATTTCAGACGTGACCAGGAGATGCTTATTTATTCCTGGGTAGCGCTGGTAACTGTTCACCGTGGAAGGTGTAGGGTTAAGCTATGTCCGTCCCATGCTCTACAGGGAACGAATCCTTGCGTAAGTGTTTACCGGCGTTTGAATTCAACCCAACTTTGATGGGCTGATAATCCACCCTCCCCCACCACAGATACGTTTAGACATACCATTAGGTTATAACATAGCCTGCTCGAGCAGAGTACTTGTAATTCTTAAATCATTCGGCAGATTAAAGGTTCCTCACAGTCTCTCCATGTACTTTGTTGGCGCCGGATACAGATTAGCTATTAGTATCGTACTGTTGTGGATTACTAATCGATGGTTAACGCAAGGCTTTGGTTGGGGATAGCACAATCCCATATTTACACTTTGCACTATGTATAAGAGCCTGAAAAAAAGGAACGGAGCGGCTATAATGGTATTAGATGCTGTGTTTTATTTTTCTTTATAAGCTAACCTCTTTAATCCTTGTCATGTGATCCCTCAGTTAGCGAAAATCGTAGTCACTTTTGAATACCTTGACATGACAGCCTCCCCCATCAACGATTAGGGGTATTCCTCTTTTTCGTGCCAATTCCTACCCTAACCACACTAAAACAAGGCTTCGTATGTATTTCATATTGCATACTAGGTTGACCTTATAATTTGGGGGGGTCATATGTCTCATCAAGAAATATCACCTTCGTTATACATCTTTTTGAGCGAATTTTTGAAGAATATCTTGGCATCCTGTCTTCTAATCTTTAGCGTCGGGGTTAGCAAACCATTTTTTACGGTGAACCCATTGTTCTCCATTTGATTTCTGCGGTAAATTGCACTATTGTCATTGTTGAAGTATAAGTGGATATTCTTCACTTGCTGAAAACCTTTTGCTAACCTGGATGCGACGACCTTTCCATTAATATGAGCTAAAATGAATCTCTTCAACCTTACATCCAGGTTAAGCCTCTTCAGGTTAGTCTCATCCATATAATTAATGGATTTTGAGGATTGGACGAAACCTTCTTGGAGCAAATTCAAGCATTCATTCTCGTTGAGAACAAGCACTCCCACTAAAAATGACCGGCTGGATTCACCATAGACATACATCTGGGTAAGCAAAGGCAGACAGGATTGTAAGTAGATATTTTCAACTTCTTCGGGGGAAACGTAGTACCCCAGTGAGAGAGTAATAATATTCTCTACTCTGTCGACAATTTGCATCCGTCCCTCTTTATCAAGATGACCAAGGTCTCCTGTGTCAAACCAGCCTTCTATGTCGTAATTCTCCTGGGTTTTGATGGGGTTCTTGTAATAGTCTTGAGCTACCTGCGGGCCACGAAGGAAAATCCGACCGGATCGGTTTTTCGCCCATGTAAAGCCAATTTCATCACAATCCTTTAACTTAAACTCAGTGGTGCATGACATAAACCCGGATGTCACCGGATTTAACTCATCCCCGTTAAAAGCGATAGTGACGGAGGCGAACGACTCGGTTAATCCGTAGCCTTGAAGAAACCCGACATTGAGTAAGGACCTCAATTTTCTGATCGTGTCAGGTAAAATTAAGGCAGATCCAGTGACCAAGAGCTCCAAGTGTTCTAACCCGAGAGAGGCCCTGATCTTCTGAGTAAACGCCTTATCGTAGAGCCAATGATTTGTGATCGGTTCACCCATGAGGAACATATCCTTCTTATACTCGATTGCCCTTTTATGGATTAGCCGTGTTACCCACCCCTTAGAACGGATACTAGCAGCGATCCCCGCCTCCACTCTGTTAAAAAGACGAGGAACCCCAATCAAATGCGTCGGCTTCACATCATACATGTCGATCATGATCTGTCGAGAATCTCCCTGATTGAATGGAAAATAGATGGTGGCCCCAACGCATAGCTCAAAGAAACAAATAATCCGTTGATAAACGTGGGACAATGGCAAGACACACAACGCCCGAGAACTCTCCCAATGTACCCCCCTAGAGACTGGCTTCTTGGCCGCGGAGAATATACATACCAACGCTGAGATGGCATTTTGATGCGTCAATACTACCCCTTTTGGATTCCCCACTGATCCAGAGGTGAAAGAGATGGTGTAGAGTTCGTTTGTCCGTGGCACGATGTGATTTAAAGGCTGCGAGGCCCCCCGACGACAGATGTCGCTAAAAGTATAAAGTGTGATACCCAAATCTTTGGCTAACAGGAGGATTAAGGAGGAACATTCCTCGATCGACTTTCGGTCCGTAACGATCAAGCACTTCATGAAAGCAGCCTTGCTCTCGTTGATCACGGTTAAAATGCTAAGAACATTATCATGGGACAAAACCATTACAGGAGATTTGGTCAAACACAAAATGTACTCAATGTGGCTTCTACTTAAAGTGTCGTAGAGCGAGGAGTTAGTGATGGCATAGGAGATACAACTCAAGTCGGTGATGAACCATTCGTACGAGTTGGGGACAAAAATCGTCAAGATAAACTCATCTTCTCGGTTCATTTTAAGCTGGTGGTTTCTGACCAACAATTTTTGCTTGATTAAGTGTACTAAACCCGAGCCGAACTCATCGCGAATCTTTGCCACCTCCGCATACGTCTTGAAACCATATGGGCCAGTAGCTGAATCCTTGAACGCAAAGCACCTGTTCCTAGAGTATCGCCTAGAGGCATACTGGAAATAGTCGTAAAGGGATGTCAATTTTGGATGGAGGGTTGTGACGAGATGATGGTTGGGGGTGTTTGCACAGAGCTTATTGCGAAAGGTGGGGGATCCAATTTTAGACTGTGTCTTTGGCACTTCAAAAAGCCCATTCAACAATTCGCGGTCAAATGGAGACACAACGGTGAGTGCCTCATCAATGGAGTTCTTTCCCCCATCTATCGACGGAGGTGTTGTGATTGGATATACGATATAGTTCATTGAAAGAGGATAGTTGGTGACATATGCATTTGGGAATTGCTACAAACCTGGATCTTTGGCAGTTTATATACAATACGGAGTTCCCCCAAGTGAATTCCCATGACAAGAAAGTTTCTTGGATGCTATAGATGATTTGAAAAGCAGATTAGAGCACTGCATAACGCCCAGCTATATATGGCACATGCGTCTTTACGCAGTAGCCTGCTGAGTTAGGAGTCGAATCGGGCGGTAATGAGGGGTTTAGAGGGATGCACCATACAGAGACAACTGTTTTACTGCCACAAAATATTTACGATCTAAGGCGAGATACTAAGCTTCGAGGGGACATTTTCCTTTGTACAGGGATCGTTGTCAAGGGGTGCGATCTGGAGGGTTGGGCGGTTGTAGAACGCACATACTGCAGTCCGCCAGCGTCTTTCTCACACGTCACTGCACCTCCCACCGAGTTCGATTGACGTAGACATGAGGTTATAGTCAGGCAGAAAGCGGTAGTCTGGTGCTCTAGAAGGGTGGTGCCAGTAAGAATGGTCCTGGATGGTGGGGTATCCACCAGGGATGGCCCTAAGAGACGGTAAACGCACAAACAATGGGCCGAAGTGATAGATTTCTCGATCGCCAATTTTGGTATACTATCTATTGGCCTTATGGCCCTGGTCTCGCTTGCCTCCAATTGATGCACCGAACCCGTGCACTAGGCTAGACCTAGTGAATCTACAAAGGCTGGCATGCAAGATAACTGTTTTTCGGGATGACGCACCCCCGCCTGGCTTCTGTCGAAGTGATTCAATACAGTGGAATATCGCCTGCACACGTGACATGAATACGTAGAGAAACGGTGCGGGCAGGAAATACTTTTACTTGAACACACAAATTATCTCCTTTAGGGGCATTAACCAGCCGAATTAGCGATATAAAATCGGCTAGAGTAAATGTCAGAAACAGCTAAAAGTAGCTATAAATAACCAGTGTCTATGGAATAACGACTTGGATCTAACCCAGGCTGAGCAACAGCTACTCCTAGGAGAAGTTATAGCCTTAAGGGAATGGCTGTAGGCGAGGTGATATAAGGGTATTAACCCAGTGGAGAGACTAACCGGGACCTTCATCCGATAACTGGCTCACGGCTCAAATTTTATTGAAAGTTTAAAACAAACGCATTTACTGGAACAGGCGGCGTAAATTCGGAGTGCCTTGTGCCTCACCGCTCATACGCACTTAAATAGTCAGGAGTCTTTTCACTATTCGATGCAGAACGGATCTCGATACGTTGGTTAGAGCAGGTGGGGATCAGTCACGAGATAAACAGGAGGCAGTATCTACCAATCCTACGAAAGTGTTCCAATGCCTTACAACACTCTGACAGGAAACACAAGCAACGGGACTGATAGGAAATATTAAATTAGCAAATATAAGGACCGGGATAGCTGTGATGATATTAACCGAGTTATGTTGCCCTGTTTGAACATTCTAAGGGGTTCTGCACAATACCACTGGGCGTCCCGTCATCAGATCTTGGTGGAAGTTAACAAATGCTGATAGTCAAAGTAGGGGATGCGGCCTGGGTTTACAATGAGCTACTCATAGTCGTTGAGAACGAAAATAGCCAAAGTTAAGCCTTCCTGACCTAATTGTCCATAATAGGGTTTACAGTTTCCTTATACTAGTTACTCTTGATGTCATAATTTCATATGATAAATATAATACATGTAAATAAATACATGCGTCGAAGGTTATATTTATATATATACGTGGTGTAAAAATCACTAATTTCACACCTCGCATCAAATTCATTCAGAGATATCTCCCTCCTTATACATCTGCAGGAGAGCCAGTTCAAAGTATACCGGGGCTATTTTCCTTTTGATTTTAAGGGTCAGGGTTAACAAGTCGTTTGCCACAGTGAATCCATTATTATCCATCCGATTTCTTTCGTAAATTATATTGCGTTCATTGTTAAAGAACAAATATATGTTCTTCACGAGTTGGGTACATTCGGATGTCTTTGAAGTCGTAACCCTTCCATTAATATATGAAAGAATGTACCGTTTTAATTTCAAATTCAGGTTGAGCTCTGCCATATTTGTCTCATCCATGTAGCTTATCTTCCTTAATGATAGAATGGAGCAGGATCGAAGGAGACTCAAGCATTCATTCTCGTAAAGTACGAGAACCCCTACTAAGTAAGACTGACAGGAATTCCCATAAACATAAATCTGGGATAGAAATGTCAGACTCTGTAAATAAGCGTTCTCAATCCTTTCCGGGAAGATAAGTTGCCCCAGGGGGAGAGTGATAATATGTTTCGCCCTGCCAATCATCTGTAACCTCCCATGTTTATCAAGCTGGCCGATATCACCCGTATGGAGCCACCCCTCGGCATCGTAGTTTTCCTGGGTCCTGAGAGGGTCTTTGTAGTATTCCTGGGCAATCTGGGGGCCGCGGAGGAGAATCTCACCAGATCGGTTCTTCGTCCACGTAAACCCGATATTAGGCCAATCATCTAGCTTTAACTCAGTGGTACAACAAATGTAACCTGAAGTTACCGGCTGGTACTCATCCTCGTTAAAACCGATAGTTATGGCCGAAAACGACTCGGCCAAGCCATACCCTTGAACAAAATCAGCGTTGAGCATGGATCGCAATTTACTTATGGTATCCGGCAAAATATGAGCTGATCCAGAGACCAAAAGCTGTAAATTTTCCAACCCAAGTGAGGTCTTAATCTTATGGGTAAAGTTCTTGTCGTATAACCAATGGTTAGTTAGCAGCTCACCTTTAATAAACCTTTGCTTCTTATACCTAAGTGCCCTTTTGTGAATTAATCGAGTAACCCATCCCAGGGATTCAAGTCTGTTGGCTATCCCAACTTCCACTCTGTTAAAAAGACGGGGTACCCCGATTATGTGTGTCGGCTTCACCTCGTATAAGTCAACCATAAGCTGCTTTGGGTCAGTCTGATTATAAGGAAGAAAGATTGTTGCTCCATAGGAGAGTTCAAACAAACAGTTGAGTCTTTGGAAGACATGGGACAACGGTAAGACACATAATGCTCTCAAATTGTTGATACATAATCCTTCAAGGTCTGGCCTTCTGATGGTGGAAGCAACCGAAACTAAACTCGCAACGGCACTTTGATGCGTCAAAACCACCCCCTTTGGATTCCCGGAAGTTCCTGAAGTGAATGAAATAGTGTAGATCGTGTTTGTTTTGGGGATAATATGCTCAGCCCGCAGTAAAACGCCGAGTTTTTTAACCTCGGCAAAAGTGTACACCTCAATCCCAAATTCATCTGCTAGTTGCAAGAGAAAGGAGGAAATTTCATCTTTCGAACTCCGATTACAAACGATTAAGCACTTCAAGAACGTGAACTTACGCTCGTACATGATAGTCAAGATGGTTGAAAGCTTATCATGAGACAAAACCATGATAGGAGATTTTGTCACGACTAAAATATACTCAATATGGCTTCGGCTGAAGGCTTCATAGAGAGATGTGCTGATAATGGAATAGGCGATACAGCTCAAGTCGGTAATAAACCACTCATAGCAATTTGGAACAAACATGCTGAGGATAACATCATCCTTATCTTGCTATCCAGGTTGGTGGTTTTCAATCTTTAATATTGTCCTTATGATAGACACCAAGCCCGATCCAAAGTCGTCAATGACTTTTGAGACCTCGGCACAGGTCTTGAACGCATAAGACCCTTCTGGGGAGCTCTTAGAGGCGAAGCAGTTATTCTTCGAGTGGGACTTCATGGCATAAACGAGGTAATCATAAATAGATTTCAATTTGGGGTGGAGGGCAGTGACCAAGTTGTTGTTTGGGGTTTTCGCACAGATCTTGCTCCTAAAAGTAGGCGATCCACTCTTTCTGCTGGTTTCGGGCATTTCATAAAGGCCGTTCAACAAACTGTGGTTAAACGGAGTTGAGGTAACAAGGGCAGTAGTGGTCGAGCATTTGGTCACGTCCAACTGTGGTGGAAAGGTACTCGGGAATGTTTTATGAGACATCTTGAAGTGGGGAGGGAGTTGGTGAAAGGGAAAGAGAGGCCTTATTCCCGGGGGTTGGTATAAATAGATGGATGCTGTAAAGGTTGGGACGATGATGCATCGCCCCTGGATCTCTTATTCTCATATCTTTTTAATATTCCATCTATCTTTATCCATTTATAGCATCAAGTCCTTCAAACGCCTGTTGCTTGAACAATTACCAAGTCGTGTGGTCTGAAAGCGGGGTCTAAATGCGAGGCTACGATCTTCAAGGACCGGCTAGATGGTCTCAGTGACAACGCATGAAACCTAGCTCTTCAGGTTAAGCGCCACTTGCTATAGCCGTGTAATCTATGTCGCAAGGGTTCTGGCTGTGTAGAGCCATACTTCTACTTTGAGGCACACTGGCTATCGTGTGTGACGATAATAATTATGCGAGGCGTCAAGTAACTGCGTTAGGGTACATATGCATCATCGATCGGAGTAGAGCGCCTTTTAGCGTTACTCATCCCCCACTGTTTGTATTACAGATATTTCAATATTCAAAATACACATTAGAACCCAGCCATGATCAAACGTCTCGATTTATTGCGCCAATACTACACCCATGGATACACATCGACAAATATCTATACAAAAAACACAGCTGTAAGGCGAGTACGCCCCAACTTCTAGTTTCCAGTTCATTCGGAGCTAGTTATCTTCTACTTCCCGAGGCGGGCCCGGTATGTGCAGGTCTGGCTGACCCCAGGCATTAGTTTGCATGCCAAGCATACAATATGAATTAGCTATACGCCGCACCAACTTATATGTGTCGGATACAAATAACCCCATCTCTCTCTCAGTATGTCCCCTTCTAAAACGGTCTCTTTGGAGCTGAAGATTCGGTGATCATCAAAGCTATCTCTATACATAGTGTACAAGCAATCTGGGCATATATCTAATTATAATCATAAGTTACACCTTATTGTACACGATGCCATTGCAGATTGTTCCTTGCTCGTACAAGTTCTTGAGCTCGACGTCAAAGAACCGTCTGGCATCATATCTCCTGGTTTTCATCGTAGGAGTCAATAACCCGTTCTCATCTGTAAACCCGTAGTTCACTGACCTGGATTTGGCATATCGGCCACCATTATTGAAGAACAAGTGGATATTGCCCACTTTTTCGTACTTGTTCAATAACTTGGAATCCGAAACCCGAGAATTTATCTCGGACAAAATGTACTTTCTCAACTCAAGATTGTCGTTCAACTCTTTCATGTTAGTCTCGTTCATATACGCCACCTTCTTTAATTTCGGTTGATTTGAACGCTTAAGCAATTCCAAGCACTCCTGCTCGTCAAGAACAAGAATACCCACCAAGAATGAGTGAGTGGAACTGCCAGTGACATACATCTGAGACACAAGACCGGGGTTAAACTGCAAATACACGTTCTCGACCTTTTCGGGAGAAAGGCTGTAGCCTCCGTGCAAGGTGGTAATATTCTTCACTCTGTCCACAATTTCCAATCTGCCGCTCTTGTCAACACGCCCGATATCACCAGTGAAAAACCACCCCTCAGCATCATAAGCCTCTTGCGTTCTGATTGGATCTCTGTAGTACTCCTTACTGATTTGTGGACCCCTAATCATGATTTCACCAGAGCGGTTCTTTGCCCATGTGAAGTCAATATCAGCCTTATCCCTCAACTTCAACTCAGTGGTACATGAAATGTACCCCGAGCTAACTGGCAGGTACTCGTCTTCCCCAAACGGAATGGTAACACAAGCGAAGGATTCAGTCAAGCCGTACCCCTGGATGAAATCGGCGTTCAACAAGGATCTCAATCTCCTGATGGTTTCTGGCAACATGTTAGATGACCCAGTAACCAACAATTGCACATTGTCTAGTCCAAGCGAAGTTCTGATCTTTTGGGTAAAGTTACGATCGTACAACCAGTGGTTAGTCATCGGCTGGCCCTCCTTGAATTTCTCTTTCTTGTAGTCAAGGGTTTTCTTGTACAAGTATTTTGTCATCCAGCCCAGGGACTGTATCTTGGTGGTGATGCCTGCGTCGATACGATTGAAGATACGTGGTACCCCGACTAAATGCGAGGGCCTCACAGCCACCAAATCGGCCAAAATCTGCTTCACATCTTTGGAGATTGTCGGAAGGTAGATGGTGGCACCCATAAAGAGCTCAAACACACAGACGAGCCTCTGGTAGACATGAGCTAATGGTAAAATGCATAACACACTGTATTCCAGGCCAGGAGCATGCCTTTTTTTGGAGCTGGAAGTGGTGAAAATGGTCACCAAGGTGGCAAGGGAGGCACACGCACTTTGATGGGTTAAAACCACGCCCTTAGGATTGCCCACGGTTCCCGAGGTAAAGGAAATGGTATAGATCCCGCTTGGGATCGGAGCCAAGTGATCAAGCGGATGTTTGGCTCCCATCTGCGAGATTTCAGCAAACGTGAAACACTTGATTGACAAATCTTCCGCCAATTGCCTCTGTGAGAGTGGAATATCTCCCGCCGAGGCGTAATCTGTGACAATCAACACCTTGATCGAGCTAAGTTTGTATTCATGGATGATGGTCATCGTGGAAAGGATCTTATCCTTGGATAAAATGATAACCGGCGACTTGGTCAAGTTCAAAATGTAAGCGGCGTCGAACTGGCTCAATGTCCCATACAACGCCGAGTTTGAGATGGAGTACGAGATGCAGCCCAAATCGGCGATGAACCATTCGTAGCAGTTAGGAAGAAGGGTGGTGAGAACAAAATCATCCTTATCGTCCAGTCGGTACTGGTGGTCATCGATCCCCATAATGTTCCTGATAAGATTAACCAACCCTGAACCGAAGCGGTCGCGCGCCTCACCCACCTCCTCGTACGTTCGGTAGATGTAGTCGCTGTCAGGACTGTCTCTAGTCGCAAAACAACGTTTCTTGGCGTGTAAGCGAATCATATACTGGAAACACTCGTGGATAGAGCTGAGCTTGGGGTGGAGCGAGGTGACCATGTTGTTGTCCTCCGTAATAGCACATATTTTGCTCCGGAATACGGGCGATCCCTTTTCCGAAGCCGTTCCCGGCATTTCGAATAAGCCATTGAACTGCCTTCTCTCAAATGGCGCCAGCTCAATGAAGTTATCGTGGAGGTGGGAGTTGGCGTTAATCCCCGGAGGATACGTGGTGGGATACATGATATCGGACATGGCAGAAGTATGTGAGTTATACGGGAGATATTTGCAGTGGAATTTCAGAAAGATCTGACCTCACTAATTTTGGAGGCGATGGGATCTATTTAAACCAGAAATCCTGGCAGGGACAGAAAAAAATAAGTCACCTTGCATTCGATTCAAGACGCACATGATATCTGGGGAGTCCCCGGGTTTATTATGCATGATGGAATTGCTTATAGCTCCGAGGACGTAGATCAGGTATACGAATCTGCAGGCTTAATGCACATTTCAACAACCCATGCCTTTCCTCTCATGAGACTACACATGCGCTTCCCTTTTTGCCAAGAAGATAGCCTGTGTCTGAGCTTTGGAGGGACCTGTGCTCGTCAAAGGAAGGCATGTAGTACAGGTGTTTAACAAAAGTTTTTCTCCTCCACTTTGTCCCTTATTGATGATGCTACGGACCTTCTGAGGCAACTGGAGGGGCCCCAAGAACGGGCTGTACGTGGGGCAGAGCAGAGAAAGGCAAAGAGGGAGGTTTCTTTGGCAATAGCGCACGACACCAGTGTAAAAAAATTCCGATAATAGTACACTGAAACACCTGGCAGTTAGAGTTTTGGCGACATTACATTTTACGCATGCGATTTAATCCTCTTTGGACCTAAGATAAGATACGGAATTTGCTTCACCAGTGCAAGGGTTCCATGGAGCTATAGTGCGATGAGCTTTGCATTTCACAGCATTAAAAAAGACACTTACGCTGGCATAATGATAAGACGATTATATTTGGTTGTGATACATAAGAGTACAGCGATTTAACAAACTGGGACCTACGATCAGTGCCGACTTGTGGGATGTGGATAAGGGCAAGGCGTAGACCACTCTGCTACGCATGCTATGGGGCGTTTTTCCTGCGTCTAGGTCTGCACATCCTTGAAGGGCGCTGAAATGGCTGCATAACATACCCGTTCTTGTAGGTACGTATGCTGTTATGGCGGGCGCGATCCTGGTTTTACCTACGCTGGCAAAGCAAGGTAGGTCGGAAGAGAAAACTCCCGGATTCCAGACTTCAGATACACTTTCCATACTCTAGCTTTAAAGTTGAGGCGTTCAATTTTAGTCGTAGTAAGAGGGACTATTTTAAATCCATGTATAATTTTGTTTATACAGATATTCGGCCACTTCCAGGAATGTCTCCTCGTAACGGCTAGTAGAACATAGCTTTGCATTCTTTGTATTCTTATTTTGTCTGTCTCTGTAATCCCCAAGGCCTTGGCTTACCGGTGCAGGTACTGATTCAAATTTCCAACAATCTCTAGCTTGTACGTTACTCCGCACGAGCCATATATGCGGCTCGTGCAAGAAACACTCGTCAAATTTTTATTAACCTGCATTTACGAGGAGTGGTGGAATTGGAGCAACCTAAAATTATTACGGCCGCCAATGTCCTCGAATGAAACTGCCAGTTACGCGAGCACGTAGTGTTGCCAACCGTCTGTGCACCACATGTGTTCTTTGGCACCAATGAATAATCTCCTTCTACTGTCACTAGCGCTTTGGCGTAACTAACGAAAAACCATATGATATAGCCGTGTATACCCGTTAGCCCTTACATAATATGCCCCTACGCAGTAGAGCCTGCCAGTCGCACTTCCCGCTATTGCCTGATGGTTTATCTATATAGATTGGAGGGGAATCAATGTAGAGTAACGATAGCTAGTGCTCTCACTCTCTACAGGTGCCTATGGAGGTATTTTGACGAAATCGAATTCATTATGTACTTTAACCGAAGCCACTATTTAAGTCCCTCATTCAGGTTCCAGGGAGTCATCGACAAACCTACTAGCATGATGCAATGACTTTGTATGATAGCTAAGGGGTAAATAGCCCATTTAAGCCGTTCCAGGCTATTTTCTAAAGACAATATATGAAATAGTTAGGGGAGCGGCCCTTTGATTTACGAATGAATGGCTGAGCCATACGGGCAAATATCACGGGGTGATACGACGCGCACAAAGGGTTAACGTACAACGATAAAACAAGTACATACACGAGCCTTTTGATTGTTCCAATGGAAACAGGCAAATATGGTCCACTAGGTAACTCTGCTTCTAAAACCGATATACTGACCAGGGTTATGGGCATGGGAAACTTAAATTGAGCCAGACACAAGAGCCACGGAGCCAATATTCTATTGGAGGAAAAAAAAAATTGAAAGCTCTCAAAGCGTAGCTGATGATCATAACTAACTCCCAGATGCAGGGCTATGCGATACTGTAGCAAAATCGAGTCACTCGGTGATGTGTCACGAAACTATCCGTTAGGTCTGGAAGCTTCACCCACCAGTACCACTACAAATAACTTGAAACCAGAATTCTGGATTCAGACAGACGATACATCGTACTAAAAGGGAGAAAAATCATAGCTCTCACGATAAGGGAATTACTCTATAACATCGAAATTTTCTAGCGTTCTGATTGGACCTTCGTGATATTCTATGACTATTTGTGGCCCTCGTAATAACACCTCACCTAAATGATTAGCTGCTCAGGTATAACTCATCTCTACTCTGTCAATAAGCTTCATTTTATTTTCATGAATAGATGTCCCGAATTTTCAGGTCACGGTTCGTCTCTCTCAAGCGGAGTAATAATACAGGCAAACGAATCCGTTAAATCATACCCTTGAAGAAACTCAGTGCTCAAGACGCAGCGATGGCTGAGGACCGCCTCGAGAAACATCAGAACAGAACCTGTTCTGTCAACTACACATTATCTAACCCAATGGAAGATTTGATCTTCGAGATAAACTGACGGTCATACAGCCACTGGTTCATGAGATAGCTACCGAAACGATATTGATTTTTTTTGTAAGTCATGTATCGCTTGAAGAGCATTTTGATGACTTAGTTAAATGCAAATTACATATAGTTGTGGATTGTGAGCAAGATGGTATGGGTGCTGGTTACCAAACTGTCTCCTTGGGTGGTGTAGTGCTTATTTTGGAGAACCGAGGACTCGTTCTTGGCCCTAGTATCCGGAACTTTAAAGCAATTTGCTAGAGAATCGTTATTAAGGGGGTGATAATTTATTTATGACATTCACAACTCGGGTTTTAGTAGTGGTCTGTGTTGGGAATATTAGTGGATAAAGAGTGAGACATTGTATTTACGGACGTACAACAAGCTGGATTCTGTCTACAAACCCTTAAGAACGCCTTACTATCTAACAATAAAAATATTTAATATACTTTAACACATTATTCATTGGATGAGCTTTGTGACTTGGACTCTTGGGGCCTAGACACCTTATGCGTCTCAGTCCTTGCTAGTTTCCAGAATAAGCGTGCGGGAACTGTCTTCCATGCCATACGCATGGCGATCAGTACGTATACCTCAAAGTTCGTTCAAGGCGGCTTCGAGGGATATAAAGATACATCCCAATTATACACCTTTTTTATAGCTTGATATACTCCCAATTGGCATGTTCCAATAGGCTCCCATTCTTCTAACTTCATAAGCTAAACCTGGTTTTCTCCCAAAATAGGTTCAGATATTCTGCGTCATAAATCATAGTTATCAGCGCTAACTAATAAATGCGTGTCATTTCCAATACAGCACGTGATAAAAAAGGACACATTACATAAGCAGACTCGTACGTCTGAACATGGTAATCTATCAACACGACTTTAATTTTGCTGAAATACGTACACAAACGCACAACGAAAGTAAAAGCAACCAGTGTTTCATCAGCCCAAGACCAAAGCTCTTTTTGAAGTAAACCCTGCAAATATATCTCCGAAATGTCCTTCTTCCAGAATCTGTAAGTACCGTTCGCCCCTGTCCACAAGAACATACTAACGACTCAGCCATCTAAGCAACACGCACACATTGAAGACAACCCGTGCCTTCAAGAACCCGCACGCGCAAGATGCATATCTGCAGAATGAGCTGTCTGAGTCTCGCTCCGCCGCCTACCCGTCATACAGCTCTCACAACAAAATCCGGTCGTACGCGGAGCAGTCGTTAGGCTCGGATTCGGCCTTGCAGCAGGCAGTGAAGTTGCCTCGCGATGAGTCGCTCCAGGAATGGTACGCTGTGCACGTGGTAGATTTCTACAACCAGTTAAACATGTTGTACGGCTCCATCACAGAATTTTGCTCCCCCGAAACGTGTCCGCGCATGTTGGCGACCCAGGAATATGAATACTTGTGGCAGGATCCGCCAGCAAACTCCAAGCCGTATCCGTTGCCAGCTCCACAGTACATTGAAAAGTTAATGTCCTGGTGCCAGCAGAACTTTGACGATGAGAACGTGTTCCCTGCTAAGATGGGGCAGCCCTTCCCGAGCAGCTTTGACACGTTAGTCAAGACGATGTTCAAGCGGTTGTTCAGAGTGTATGCGCACATCTACTGCCACCATTTTGACGAAATCAGAGAGTTGGGCTTGGGAAGCCACTTAAACACCAGTTTGAAGCATTTTGTTGTTTTTGTGGAAGAGTTTGGCTTGATCAAGAGTAGGGACTATGGCCCGTTAGAAGAGTTGTGCAAAGGAATGCTTGGGCAAATGTGATGGTCCACGGAGAAAGGATAGCTTGTGCTTCCGGGATGAGCTAGCACGAGCAAAATCTCGTTCAAATGACTCTCTGGAGTGTTTATGCTAGAGGTAATAATGACTTAGATGAACAACACGGGTGAGATATGGAATGTGTTGGAAAGTTTAAACAGGTGTACGGACGGATGAATCTGGATTTATACCATTTGAAATCCGCCATTTAGAAGCTTTCTCAAAACGGAAAGTGTATTATTTTTTTAGCTAGCCGATTAGGTGGGAATACTTCATCCAAGTATGAGTCTTAGGCTTGGACCCTACGACTTTTCAATGAATTCTTCAATGATTGATTATCTAGAGCAATGGAGAAGTTTGTTCTACGGATATTAAACCCCGCCACTGATACATAGTTTCAAATATATGGCTCGTTGTTCATGGTATAAAAATTAAATCTCACTCCACTGGGTCAAGCTTGTTATCATTCTTTTTGCTCAGCTTTCAAAATAGGAATTTTACCGGAAATATGGTCCGGATTATGATCAAGAATATTTTTAAGGGGTGTTGCAGTTTCCTCTCTTGAAAGTTCTTGTTAGTGTAAGCTAGTCTTATTGTGGTTATTTTTACTCTCAAACAGGGGTCATATTTCCCTCTTACATATATACAGCTTAATTAATCGTAGCAGTTCTACCCAAGGAAAACTAAATGTTCTGACTCATCCGAAAACTCGAACATATAGCGTATAAACTATCGATGCCGTTTTTAGTATAACAATTTTTTCCCGGGCACTCCCGTGGTTCTTCTATTGCTCTCATGCCACTCGGGAAAATGACGTCATGAATTATCCCAGAGCATCCGGCACCCACACCCCCCCGACCCGATCGCACATTGCGGCGCGCCAGAGAGCAGGTATAGCGCCGAGAAGAGTGGGCGTGCACTGGCCACCTGGGAGGAAGAGATAGGGGCAGCAAAAACCTGACCATCTTTTAGTTCCTCTTCGTCACTCTTGATCCCATCAAACGTCGACGCTTTTCTCAAACATATCAGTGATAAATCACACAGCTAAATCACACATCAGAGACAAATATCAGAATAATGTCGAAACAAGACTCTTTAGCGCCAAATAACTTGTCGCACTCCATGTCAATGCTATCCCAGAACAACCAGTACCAGCTATATCAGTTACAGAAGCAACAGCAACAGCAGCAGCAGCGCACCAAGTCGATTCGCTCTACCGCTGATGTCACGGAAAACACTAGCACCGTCGCCGCCACGGGCTCCAGCAGCGTGAAGGACGTCAGATCGCCGTTGTACCTCCAGTTGCCGGTGAATTCTAATCCCACGGAGATTCTTGCCGCCAGATTCAATAGCTGGCGCTCGATCATCAAGGCGTTAGTCAACTACTTGCGCGAGGTGGTGAGCGTGCACGAGGAGATTGTCAGACAGCAGCTCCGCTTGCAGCACGCGGTCAATTTTCCGTTTGTGAGCAATAGCAGGCCAAAACAGAGCTCAGGCCACGGGGCAGCTCAGCAGGATGTGCAGTACCAGGAGAGCTTGTTGACCACCAAGTTCTTTTTACCGTTTGGCAATGGCTCCGTTCAGGACCTACCATCGATTCTTACCCAATACCACTCGAAAAACGTGTCGAACGCGTCCAAGACACTCAAGGAGTTATCGCAGCTGGTGATCCCCCGGTTGGAGGACTTGAGAAAGGACTTGTTGGTAAAGATTAAGGAGATCAAGAATTTGGCATCCGACTTTAAAAACGACTTGTCAGTGCAGGTGAACGAGACAAAGAACTTGTTGTCTCAATACCAAACGGCGATCGACACCTGCTCGAAGAATCCAGCAAACCTTCTCCCAACTATGGATCCGTTCTTGATCCACAGCCAGTTGGAGCAGCACCTTGAGGCACAGATCACGGAGGAGAACTTCTTGCACGATGCCTATATCAACTTGCAGACGTCCGGTAAGGAATTGGAGAAGATTGTGGTTATCGAGATCCAAAATGCCCTTACCGCCTACGCCAAGGCCTTGGGCATGGAAGCCCAGGCCGTATTCGATATTCTCATCACCAAGCTTGATTCAGGGTTATTGACCAAGGAACCACAGTTCGAATGGGATGCTTTCGTCGCGAAGGACAGCAACTTCATTGACCCAAATTTGCCCTCCAGAGCGTTTGCGCAGATCGCCTACAACAACATGCACAACCCGTTGAACCTCGAAGTCAGGTCCTCATACTTGGAAAGACGCTCTAAGTTCCTCAAGTCGTACTCTCGCGGTTGGTACGTGTTGACGTCGAACTACATCCACGAATTCAAGTCGCCAGACCGTAAGAAGAACCCCATTCCGATCATGTCGTTATCGTTATACGACTGCAGCGTGGCTGAACACTCCTCTGCTTCCAGTTCTGGTGGCACGTTCAAGTTTGTATTGCATGCTAAGCAAAATGGGATAATCCATAGAGGCCACAACTGGGTCTTCAGAGTCGACTCGTATGACACCATGATCGCATGGTACAACGATTTGAAGCAGTTGACCAGCTTGCCCAACCCAGTGGCCCGGTCCCAGTTGATGAAGGACCGTGGTGCCTCTGAACAGCGTCCTGATGGCAGCGTCGCCCCCGTCCCCCCTAACACAGTAACTAACAGACTTACCGCTCCTACCATTAGGGAAGGAACTTCCAGTGCTAGTGGCACCATTAGATCGGACTCAATGAACTCCAAACTTGAGTACATGAACTTGAGCGACACTCCGTTGCAGTACGTTTCCACTGGGGCTCAGCCACACTTACCCAACCGGAATTCGTTGCCCCCCAGTGAATCATTAAGGGGTGATTATCACCGTAAAGATGATGGGGTGATCGCTGTGCCATTGACAGACTCACATAACGATGAGTACCAGCAGTATTACCATGCTCATCACTCCCAGCAAGAGTTATATCCAAACCCTGTTAGAGGCAGTCAACAGCCGTATCCAGATACGTTGGTCAGCAACGCGCCAAGAGAACCGCACTTTCAGGCAAGGGACTTCTCCCGTGAGGTGAACGATAGAGACAACTTGCTTTCGACCGAGGTGGATAAGTCATTCCAGTCTCATTCCCAAGTAAGCCAGTTCCAGGATACGCAGTTCAACAGTGATCACTCTGAAGCGGACCTTGACCACTCGTACCGCAACACGTTACAGACAGAATCCAGTTTTCACCGTAGCACTGCTACGGCCGCGACCATGGCCACCACAGCGGATCAATCGTCCCTCGGGTTGACCCCTGTGTCGTCTCCAACCGGTTATGACAAGAAAGCGTCGACGAAGGTTCCTCGTATTCTTGACCCACAGGAGCAGTATCTGTACTGAGGAGTTTTGTGCGCTATAGCGTTTTTTATTATTGTTATTATTTATAGTGGCCAAGCCACAAGCATTTTTACGGAATGGTTTAGGTGTTTCTTGTCTTGTCTTTTAGTTTATACGTTTAAATAAACCTCTTATGTATATCGTTACTGAGCATTATATGGTATGGCTTTTGAGATGCGGTGCTCTATTTCTGTGGTTAAAAGTTGGACAAAGCTGGAGTAGATAGGAAGCTATGGAGTGTGCTACTCGGAGGCATGACGTTCCCATTGCGTATACAATACTGGAAGATCTCATATATACCTGGAAGATCTCATATATACCTGGAAGATCTCATACATACCTGGAAGATCTCATATATACCAGGAACGTCGATATTTGCCACTATGGAACAGTTTTTTTAACCTATTATGCGAATAATCACAGTCCCTGGAGATTTAGTTGTGAGGGTTGGCTTGTGGTCTATGGTGATCTCGAGCAAGTCAAGATTTAAATTTATCAGTGGGGAAACACTGCATTAAGAATAGTAGCATGGATAACCTTACCATATCCGATGCCTTGAGTCACTATCTTTTTGATATTATCGCGCTGAATCACATTACCGTATTTCTTAGCATCGATTTCGGATTAGATATACTACACAATTCATCTGTGAAGCGCTTTAGAATATAACCGCTACACCTCACTTCGGCTTTGCATCACCTTCGCTCGGATGACACCTTGTTTCTTCCGGTCAACGGCAATGTTGGCCAACTGGTCCGCCATTTCGTTTCCGTAGATACCCTTGTGGCCCCTAACGTGTTCGATCAGGAACGGACCCCACCCGTTGGTCTGGTACTCCTGCTTGACGATGGCCAACAACGGAACCATCGGCTCGATAAGATCACGGTTCATCACCGGGCTACCAGAGGAGGACATCCATTTGTTTCGCATCCAGCCGTAGACCCACTCGTTAAAGCAATTTTTCGTGTACTGGGAGTCGGTGACGATGATGTACTTTGTGGTAAGTTTTCCGTTTCGCATCAACTCATTGTAAATATCCGTGATGGCATGTCTCGCTGCTGAAAGCTCTGCTCTCTGGTTAGTCTGATTACCTTCTAATAAAGGCACGGCGGCATTACGTGGGTCTTGAGGCGAGTAAAAGACTCCGTACCCGGCCAGGGATCCAACCTTACCGTTCCCGCGGGAGGCCCCATCCGTCCAGATTTTGAGCACTGGAGATGGGGGGTGGGTACAGTTTTTGGTCTGTAATTCTTGTATGACAGAGTCTAATCTGGAGCTGATCTGTGGCTTTCTCAGACTGGGAGGTAAAGGAATGCTTGGCTTGCTGATAGACTGGTGGAAGTTGTTACCAGAAGTCGGTGGGTGGTTGGAACCATCATCGAACGGGGTGCTACTGCAGCTTTCCTGGACTTGTTTTGGGGTAAATTTTGGTATTATGTTACTACCACCTTCAATGAAGCCCTCACATTCGGCCTTGGTATTGAACTTCTTGTACTGGGCGCCGGGGAACTGGAAGATCTGGTGCTTGCACTCGTCCCAAGTTTTGTAGATACCGGGCACACGACCCTTCCTCACCGCGTAGAGAGCCATTTTTGCGTGGCTCATACAAATATCGTCGTATATAAGGGCCGAGGCTATAGTTTATGATCTACAGTAATGGAACCATTGGTGAACACGGATGGCTCCAAGCGCTGAGATGAGATCCTGCAAATTATGTTCAAATATGTGCGGCTGAGGTTTGTGAGACATGGTGGTATTATGTGACAAAAGTCGGAGTAACTCTTGTAAATGGTATACTTCAAGCCTTGAAGACAGATTGATAAGCTGGCAACTTCTGGTACATTTACTTTCAATGCATTTTATTTTTATTTTCCAAGAGACGAATAGCTTCGTGAATTAGCCTAAACTAACTCACAATATTAACATTCATATGACTAGAATTTTACCATATCTGTTCCATGCACGACTATCCGGTTGTCGCTAGATGCATATCGATGAGCGCATGAGCAGGTCAATCCATTATACAAATACCTTTTCACACCATCCGCCCAAGAATTAAACATGTGAGGGCTCAATGAGCTGGTATTTTAGAACGCGACACACTTTTAGTACCTTACCCAAGAACGTGCCCGACTTCCATATCACAAGGTGCATCCAGACAAAGTCTTTGATTCCCAAAGGGTTCCAACTCCCCCTTGCCGTGTCAAACAAGAAGCACAGGAGAAAAACGCTTCTAGTTGACAGCCCTTGCTTTGCTGCAATAACTAGTCCTAATGGAAGTTTTTTAAGAGGCCTAGAAAGAGCTACGGCTACAATGATATCCAGTACAAGGCTACCGAACGGCTACGCTTTGCAGTTTACTGACATGTCCCGGAAGCAAAGTAAACTGCAAGAGAGGGTTTTAAAAGCAGTTTACGCGATAGAAGAATCTATCCAGAGCTTTCAGCAGACATTTCGGAGTTTCATTGTTCCCTCTCCGCTTGCTTCGCGACTTACTCGGCTTATTGAGAATACGAGTGGTATTTTCCTATACAGCGCCCAGAATTTCACACAATCCGCTCCAGGAAACGCCAAAACTGGTAAGTGGACACGTTTTACCTTGTTCGGTACAAAGAAGGAAGTGGTAGATGCTTTTGCTGCTTCCGTGGTAGAACGCGTGTCTGGAGGGATACAGGAAAGGGTAACCCTACCTGGTTTGGTGAGAGGATGGCCTATAGGCGTGATCCAATTTCTAGTGGGACCCATTGAGAAACTGACATCCACCTGGATTTCAAAAACATCCGGTGGTGCCTTGTTCATCTATGGTCAATCAGAGCTGGAAGTGGCCAAAGCAAAATCCAGACTTCAAGACGTCTTGTCCAATGGTATAGAACAGGTTATATCGATCAGTATCCCAGGTTTCCTATCGGATAAAATTCATACTAACAGTTTAAAGCCCCCGAATGAAAAAACCTGTGGTGTAATTGAATCTCTGGTGTCCCCCGACTTTCATTTCGAATGGTCCAGCTCTGGAAACTGTACCCTATGGATATATAGCTCAAACCTGGATAAGCTCCAATCCGCCTATGATCGAGTCCATTCACTCTTATGTGCATCATCCAAGTGTGAAACGATTCAAATCCCTCGGAACTACGCCTTTCCACTTAATGAGTTACTCTTAAATTCGCCACACCTCACTTTCCACCAAGGACCTCCCTCGCTGAAGAACTTTTACGTTACAGCATGCGATACACAGGTATTATCGGCTCTAGATGCGTTGACAGAGATTGATATACTTCTTGCAAAACTTACTAAAAACTCTCGGACCGTGAAGAATGTCCCACTCTGGAAGATTGGAAAATTGCTCGGTGACCAGGTTAATTGCTTGGATTTCCTCCTTGCTGGTACCGTGGAGCTTACAGGCAATTGGTTATCGGTTTATGTTTCTGTTCCGCAGGGGAGTAATTCAGGATTCACGAGCTTGCACGATAGCGTATCGGTGCTCGTGTCCTCTATGGATCGAAAGAAGGTCTATAGTGTATTACTGGCGTTAGAAGCCATGAAATTGGACATATGAGGGGCCCTTGAGAGATATTAAAGGAAAAGGGTTAAAAAGGTTACATTATTGATAAGTTGATGTCGGGTGGAGCTGATTGCTCGCAAGATATTGCTGAGAGTACAGCTAGATAGAACGTTTGATACACGTTACCGATCGTCAATTGAAAGACCACGAGGCTCTATAAATCATCTTCCACTCTTTGTGGATTCGCGATCCTCGTCGTTAATAAAAGCACCTCTGGACAGAAACGATGTAGTACGTTTATCCCATGGAGAGCCACCTCCAGAGTGATCACGTATATGGTATTAGAGGGGAAACAACTAGTTGTGCGTGAAAGAAGGTAAGCTATAACGTTGTCTAGTTGACCAGTAATCAATTTGACTGCCACCGACTCTTTTACATTCAGATTTACCGGAGTGGTATATTAATGAGATAAGTACCAGAAGAGTGTAGGATAGAAACCGTAGAACCGAAAAATAAACAGAAGGAGCTGACAAAGAGAAAAGAATGATGTAGAATGAAAAAGGAAAAAAAAGAAAAAGGATAAATAGATGGAAAGGAATAAGTACCAACGCTAAAGAAACCATAAGCCTACTTCTCGACGTTGCTTCCCCCAAAGGACAATTTATCAAAGTTGACGATACGGCCAGCAGCACCAGCGCCGAGATTGCTGGCGCCAAGCGCAGGACCGCCGCTCAAGTGGAAGGAGCTCAAGTCGTTCGAGGCCTGGTGCGGCGTGCGACCGGACATGGCGCGCGAGATGGGCGAAGGGGTCAAAAAGTTGACATAGTCGCTCATACTGAAGCCCACGGGTGTGGCTCTGGTGGTTGTAGGGGTCTTTAAAAGATCGGCATTAGTGATACCGGTGCCGGCAAAACGGGACGTAATTGGCGTTTTATTCACCCCCGATAAGAGATTGTTTGAGCGCTTAGGCGTAGCCGGGGCGAGAAACGCAGACTTTGGTCTGCTCTCTTTGTTCGGCGTAGATGAGACGGTCGCTGCGCCGCTGGCGGAGGCTGTGATGTTGAAACTAGGAAGTGCGATCGGCGACTTTGTGTCTAGCGAATTCGGAAACTGGAGCTTTGGAAGCGATGGAAGAGCACCCAACATGGAACTGTTCTTTCCGTATGTGGCAGGAGACGGTGAGGTCGCCAAGAACATTAACAAATCTGCCCCCTCCTCGTCGTTACTACGTCCCTTGGGTGTAAGCAAGCTCATGCGATTGCGCGATGTCTTAGGTGTGGAGAGGCCAGGTGAGGATGTGAGTGGCTTGTTGACTTTGGACAAGGGCGAAAGGTTGTTGAGATGCGATACGTGCGATATGGTGGATTGCGCCAGCGCCAATGTCACAGAGGATGACTTGTGCAAGGAGCTGTAAGTCGATGGCGGGGTCTGCGGCGGGTCAGTTGTCATGTTGTGCTCTCTTTCTGACTGCTGCTGGTACTGCTGGTAAATAGGCGATGAGGGGATATTAGATAGGGTGGGGTTTGACGTGTGTTTCTTCATGGGTGAACATTCCGTGTCGGTGTCAGTCGCATCCGAGTCGAGTGTGCGTTTCGACGGGAATCGCTCTTCGACCTCAGTTGTTGCGGAGCTTGGCAAGTGGTTCATACTAGAGAAGGTTGGGGCCTTTAATGGCGAGAATTGGGCACTTCCGGAGAAATGGGCATCCTTTAGCGGGGAAAACTCCCCGCTGGCCTTGAGCGGTGAAAAATTGGCCTCAGAGGAGAACTGGGCATTGTGCTTGTTGGGAGAACTGCTGAAAAGCTGCGAGTTCTCCACCTTGGCTTTGATCCCAGCTTTGGCCAACCGTGACTTCAACTGACGCGTAATGCGCGAGATTTCCGCACGCTGCAACACGCGTTCTGCAATAATGTCCTCACCGACCAAGTTAGAGGGCATAGGTGGGATTATGTGAGTATTGCTTGGCGATGAGTGGATGACCTGGACTTGTTGCATTGGGATTAGTTGGGTATACGTTTGCTTGGTACGCGTAAGAGAACCTGCTATTGACTCTCTATTATAGTACTTTGTGATGCTAGTGGAGGGGGTTTCGGCTCTGGGGACAGCTAATCAGTGAAAGTGAGAGCGAATTCTAGTCTATTGAGCTCTAGGGCTTTCGGTTCGGAAATTTAACTGGGCAGGGATCTGTGTAGCAAAAAGGACAGATATCTCTTTGGGTTCTATATGTATGCCGAGATCTTATATTCGGATTGATGCGACGATTCTAGCAGTAGTGGTTTGGATGGGTAGGTTCAGATTACAAATCAGGAAGCCGGCGGTTAAATAAGATGCGCAGAATTTTGAAAGGGGATGTGGTACGTCTCAAATAGTTTTGGTCTTGTGTAAATATAAAAACGCAAATGCTACGCGCTGTGATTTGCAATGCTAAATTTGCCATGCGCGCGTGAAATTTACGATCTTCGTAGAGCGTCAGGTGCGGCCCACGTAGGGAAAAAAAACTGCTCCAGGCCCCTGGCCAGAGACTGGGAAGTTTACTCGCCTAATCTGTCATCTGGTCACCCCCGGTAAATTATGAGGTCTCAGAGTAATATTATCCATAATTTCTGGAAATTGATTCCAACGGAACGTTGTTTAGCACTCTATTGTCCCCGTGTTCATCGTCTCACGAGCATGGCATGCTAGCCACATTGAGATTAGAGCTTTAGTTACTGCCCAATGTGGACTGATTAGTGCAGGCGCGCTGCACGAAAAACACGCAGAATATTTCCCAAAGAGGAGATAATTGGGTACAAGGATGTACAACGAACATGCTGAAGATATCCGTGTTCGGCCCATTACGCTCCAGTTGATTGCGAAGAGGTGGGCTGCATAAATACGTCAATACTCTCGGTATTGGATTCCGGACGGTGGTGTGTTGCTGCCTTTACAGATTTGCTTGTCTCATTGACGCAAGCCTCCGTGTCGGGGAATTGTAAAGGTTTGAAATTTAGAGGTACTTGCACTTCTTAGGTGACCCGCGTGGGGACTGCTGGGCCCAAAGAGACGAACCGATATAGATACCCAAATAACTTTTAGGTACTGTGTGTTACATCACGCGAACCACTTACGCACTTTTAATCGTGTTTTATGGCATCGTTTGGGAGGCAGATAATTAGAGCTAAGCAATATCCTAAAAAGACCATCTGGATGACAAACTATACTCAAATGCGATGTTAGATAGGTATGCCACCTACAGCATTGGAGAGTTGTACAAATATCATCTCTTTTTGATGCTCCATCATTATATGGTTTATTACAAGTCAATGCTTAATTGCTAGACCGAACATTCCATTTCTAACCCAACAATCTAAGAGTCAATTCCACGGTAGCAAACGTACCAGCACTACAAGGAATCGCTCTCACTAAGGCAGGGCCAATGCCCCTCCAGAACCCTCTGATCCCATCGACACGCATGATGTCCTTGATAACCAAGTTCCACTTTCCATTGTACTTACTCTTGGCAGCACCGAACCCATCGCTTTGGATTCTGCTCTTGATGACATCCAATGGGTACGACGATAACCACAACATTTCGCCAGCAAGGGCACCGTATGCCATCAATTCTGGTGTTGAAATTTGGTCACGGGTAATATTACGGGACTTGATGGCGTTTTGCATGAGGTATTCGTAGGTGAGAAACCAAGTACCGTAGGCCTGGCACTCTCTTACCAATGTAATATTGAAGCCTCGGAAGACCCCTCGGACCAAACCGTGTTCTGTGTAAATGTTGCGTAAGAGCTGCTTTGGACCCAACACTGGGGTAGTCTTCTGCGTCTGCGAAATGATTCTTAATTGCTCTACTGGGGAGGTGATTGGGGTATTGACAAACCCAGAAAATGCACCCGCAAGGTAAACCTGGCCCATGGTCAAGGTCTGAGAGTTAGAGTACTTCAATAACTGGCGCTTCGCCTCGTGAAACCCGTAGAATTGCACTGACACACAGGCACCCACCCCGAATAACGGAGCCAAGGTGCCCTTATAAAAAGCCCGAGCACCCTCGTTCTTCAAGGTGGACTGGAAGGCTTCAATTGGAGACCTGAACTGGCCCGTTTGTAATCTGACCTTGATGAGATCGAAGGGCTGACCAATAAGCACCTGGACGGCACCTCCCACAAAACCAGCGGTGACGTCCTTCGCCTTTCGGGAGATACTCGTGTCCACTAGGGTATCTGACATTTTGCAGGGATAAAAGGAAATAAGAGAGAAACAGGCGGAAAGGAGGTCAAACGAGACAAGCAAACCATTTGAGTTTATTTCATGAAAGTTATAAATGGAGAAGAGTGCAACATTTCGATGTACATGATGAAAACTCACGTGATTGAAGCTGCAAGTATGCGGCAAGCATGTGGCGAAGCTGCCACATCCACGATGGCGTCAGCCACCGGTTACAATCGGCCGATAGGACAGACCGGGGTTTCTTAACGGAGCCTTTGACAAGGCCCCTTAAGAATTCTATAGGCATTATTTGTGAGTATAATTATAATGGTCTGGTCAAGCTCAGTTTATCTTCTCTAGTCCTTTGCGTCCTCTGGTTTAACTACGCATGTGCTTCTTTTCCTTTAGAGTACGAAACTATGAGTCTAGATTAAGTATAAGTATAGTAGGCCCGAAAATGTAGCCTCCTCGATCTCTGATTATTTGTGTTTAGATGATAGGACAAGTCAGTAATTATACTATTGATATTGAAGAATGAAATGGACGGAAACCCTTCCGGAATAAATATCCATACCGTGCAGCCCTCACGTGCATTGCGGCTCTTAGGCTACATCAGTGTTCGCAACCATGGCATTTCCGATGTATCAACGCCATCGTATTTCCGGGGTATAGGTAGCGAAACGGTCGTATATTCAGCAACACACTAATGTACCAGGTTCAAGGAGGCACGCAAAACCATCTACCCATACTTATTCCACCACTACCGATGACAGCGTCAACCGAATTTACGCCCGATGCATCCTTCTATACACCAGTTCAGACACCAGAGCCCTCAAATGCGCTTTTCATACCTGAAACAACCAGCGAAGTTCCTTCTGCTCCGTTCATAGCAGATGAACCTCCAGCATCAACTCATAACAGATTCCCGGTAAATGAGTCATCCAGCCCCTCATATGCTCATCGCGACAACTCCTCGTCATCGCTATCCAGTATGGATACGATAGATCGTATTCTGGGTGCTTCTAGCGCTCATGGATCAGAAACGGGGTCTCTGTCCCCAGTTGGCAATCCCCGTAAACGCTCCCGGGTCCGAATAGACTCAGATGCCTTGATTGTTCACGTGTCTGACAGCGAGGATGACGAAATAGTCGTGTTGGTCCCGGCCGGAGGGGAGCTGGTACCGTTAGCGACCTCTTCAAGAGTTGATAATGTACTATCAGTGTCATCTGATGAGGTTGAAATAGACTCGGAGCACTCATCGGACATTGAAATCATCAACGAAACAAACACATATCTATCGGAAAACGCCACGAACCGCAACTCCACGGATAAAAGGTTCAATGAGTCAGTATGCCCCATTTGCTTTGATTCGTTTGACCAGGCTGTTATCTCGTCATGTGGACACTTGTTCTGTGCTGACTGTTTGTTTCAATCATTGGACAATTCCAGCCAAGGGCGTGCTGACAGAGGGGCGTGTCCACTCTGTCGCAAGCTGATTGCGTATAAGGACATCCAGTACTTACGATTCAAGGTTAAACGGAATTAAGGCTTCAAGCTAGGGATACGGAGTAGGCAATATGACCGATATTTTTGTGGATTAAGTCATACTAGGGTCACTCTATATGGCAAGGGACCATACCATAGACATTAAGATCCGACCTTATATGGATTACGGCACAGCATCGTATCCTGAAGTCGAAGTGCCGCAGATTATACAGGGGGTTAGAATTACTTCAACACTGTTCTTAGATGATAGCACAGTGTTCTGAAAATTAAATCCTGGCAGTGTCTAGCAATACGCGATCTTATAGATCCAACCACAGTGTTTGTGCGAAGCAATGATACTTCTAGATTGAGCCGTATTGGCTAGGCCATACTTTGCAGTGACTTGGGCGTTAGCTCACACTGGGCCTGCATTCTTTCACTATTTACAATCGACTTAAAAGCGTAACGAATTATATATACATGGGTAATGCTTAGTAGCCTCTTCTCTTGGCCTCGTGGACCATCTTCATCAATCTGGTAATCCCCTTATTGAAGGACTTCTTCTTGGCGACAAGCTTTCTCTCCTGCTTGTATTTAGTCGGTCTGATATGGAATCTCTGGTCCATGGACTGGCCCCTAATATTGTTGTTGTTGCAGAGACGGTTAAGAGACATCAACGCGGCATGGAGGTTGCCGTTGGACACTTCAACGGTCCTACCGGCAGTTGGGCCCGAGAGTTTCATATTCTGAGCAACGGCCTTCGGCGAGGCGATCATTAAGTCATTTTGTCTGATGTTGAACGCCTTCTGTGGCTGTTTTCCGAAGAGCGAGAGGTCCAAGTCGGAGGATTTGAATGTGGAGCCAGAGCTGGAGGGAGAAGCCTTTTGCAAGGAGTCAATCAACTTCTGATCGATTTCATTGGAGAAGAAACGCAAACCAGTCTTTGCTGGCGCTAAAAGTTGGCGGAACATCGTATAAGGCACGGTGAGAGAGCTGGAGGGCTAGTAATGGAGCTGTTTTTCCTAATCTTTAAGCGTCCATCTCGACACCCAGTTGCATGAAAAAAAATGCATCGCTGGTGCGTGCACGCTGCAAAAATATTTATACTACAAGGGACCAACTGAGGACATAATTGTACGCTGACACCTAGGTAGTTTTTTTTGTTGTACTTATACCCACACAAGAAAATGACCACTGATATTGTTCCACCGGTAGCGGAGATTGCCGAGATTGCCGAAGTGCTAGCCAAGCAAGCGCCAGAGGATGCTAAGATGGTGAGTGGCGGCGAAGGCGAAGAGATCACGGATGCTGCGGATAAGAAAAAAAAGAAGAAGAAGAAGAGCAAGAAGAAGGGAATCACTGTGATTGACTCGTACTATCCAGAGGGAATCTATCCGGAAGGTGAGTGGATAGAGTACAAAGACGAAAACAACTACCGTACCACCGACGAGGAGAAGAGATACTTAGACAGACAGAACCACAACACCTGGAACGAATTCAGAAAGGCGGCAGAGATCCATAGAAGAGTGAGAAAGAGATCCAAGGATATCATCAAGCCGGGTATGACCATGATCGACGTTGCAGAAACCATCGAAAATGCCGTCAGAACCTATTCCGGAGTCGACGGGTTGAAGGGCGGGATGGGATTCCCAACCGGTGTGTCGTTGAACCACTGCGCCGCCCACTACACCCCAAACGCTGGTGACAAGACCGTGTTGTCGTACGAGGATGTGATGAAGGTTGACATCGGTGTCCACGTGAACGGGCACATCGTCGACTGTGCCTTCACCATGACCTTTGATGAGAGGTACGACAAGTTGTTGGAGGCCGTGAAGGACGCCACCAACACCGGTATCAATGAGGCGGGTATTGACGTTAGATTGACGGACATCGGTGAGCGTGTGGAGGAAGTCATGGAGTCCTATGAAGTGGAGTTGGACGGCAAGACTTACCCAGTCAAATGCATCAGAAACTTGAACGGGCACAACATCAATCAGTACCAGATTCACGGTGGCAAGTCGGTTCCTATTGTAAAGAACGGCGACGAAACAAAGATGGAAGAAGGCGAAACCTTCGCCATCGAAACCTTCGGCAGTACCGGCAGAGGCTACGTAATCACCGCCGGTGAGTCGTCGCACTACGCGAAGAATGTGGACGTCCAGGTCAACCCAGCAGACCTAAAGACGACCAAAGCGAAGCAGTTGATGGATACCATCAACACCAACTTCGGCACTTTACCGTGGTGCCGCCGTTACTTGGACAGATTAGGCGAAGAAAAGTACTTGTTAGCATTGAACCAGTTATGCAAAGCCGGTATTGTCCAGGACTACCCACCATTGGTCGACACCGCCGGCTGCTACACCGCCCAGTACGAGCACACCATCTTGCTCCACCCTACCAGAAAGGAAGTTGTTTCTCGTGGTGACGACTACTAGACGTGTTTTCTTATTACATCGCTCACTTAATGTTATCTACGAATTGAAGTAATGTGAGGGTGAGAAGAGAGGCAAGGGGTGAATACGATACCGTGTATTGAAACTTTAGGAGTTATAATGAAAATATTGCCAACCGCTTGTCGTGCGGAAGCCCTTGAAATGAGGCATGGTTTATATTAGAGTAGGCGGTATTTACCGGTCTAGGAATATCTCACTCAAAGTGAAAACTCCAGGAAATGAGCTTCTCCTGGCTATGGCTGTTATGGCATCCAGTTAGGCTTGAACGGTCAAAAAGCAGTCAACAGCTCAGCCGTGAGAACAAGCTTGCTATCTGTATCATATTTCACCCTTAGCTGGATTCATTTTTCTATCGACGCTTTCATAGTTTTAAAAGTACATCTAACTTGATACTAAGTTATTTAATATTTATTTCTATCAAGTCCCCCTATGGAGGCTTACCAATCCAGCGTTGTCGTATAATAGCTCATCGCCTCAGGCCCTTACATGTATAAACGCAGGGGCGGACAAACAGTATCAAAAAGTACGATTGTAAACAAATTTAGCCATCAAAGTCTCCATAATATTATCCGAAAATCGATAGCTAATCTCTTTCGCGGTACCTCTCACGGTGTCTGCTGGGCAAATTTCTCCACTAGTTTACTTAGTCGTCGGTGGGACCACGCTTGCTGCACGATTTTCGCCAACGTCGCGCAAGTCGGCCAGCCTGAAACTAGCGCCTCGTGTGCCCTTTGCCACGCGTTCGTATCCTCGAACGCCACATCCCCTCTCTAATTTCCGCGAAACAGCGGATTTGTAAGCACTCAGGGAAGTATGCTCCAATAAATATTTCGCATAATCCCTAAAGGAGAAATTTCGAAAACTACAAAAAAAATCTCACAGATTCGAACTGGCACCAAATTCGTTCTCGAAAAAAAAAAAAGAGATTCTGAGTATGAGACTGCCGCTGATATCAAATTGCCTCCGCTTAACTGTGAACGTTTAATACTATCAGGAATTTTAAGGACGCCTCCCCCCAAATTTCATATATATCTACTATCAACATGGAAATCTCCCCAGATACTTTACAATTCAAAGGTATGTGCTACAAATGGGCCACGCGACATCTTTGTTATGTAAACGGACACATCCATCCCGCTGGATGTAAACTCAACGCAACGTTCACACAACACGGAAGAGAACACCGTTTGCCATGATTGAACTATTTGTGCCTGTTTCACATATCTATGATTCGGTGCCAAGACGCCCGTATAAGCATCGCAGCATTTTACTAACACCACCAGGTCCTTTCGTTAAGCCTTCCACTGAACACATTGTTTTGAAGAACAACACCGATACCGTTCTCGCGTTCAAGGTCAAGACCACCGCGCCAAGATTGTACTGTGTCAGACCAAACGCTTCTGTGGTTGCCCCTGGTGAGCAATTGGATGTTTCCATCATCTTGCAGGGGTTAGAAGAAGAGCCAGCCGCCGATTTTGCCTGTCGCGACAAGTTCTTGGTTGTGACCTTGCCATGTCCATACCAGCTTGACGATGCCAACTCCGTGTCCGCCATGTGGACCCAGTTGGAAGGCGAGTTCAAGTCACAGTCCAAGTCCAAAAAGATCAGAGTTGAGTACGTCAGTGGCTCTTCCACGGCCGAGGTTGCTGCCACCTCCGCTGCCGGTGTCACCGCCGCTGTCGGTGCCGCTGTCGCGGGTGCTTCCACTGCTTTCAACTCCGAAAAGGCTGGCAACTCTACCCTTACCGCCACTGCCGCTTCTCACAAGAAGGACTTGGACGAATCCAATGTCAAGATTGCCGAGTTGAACGAAAAGTTGGAGTCCAACAAGATCGAGGCTACTGCTCCAAAGGTTGCTGGTGGCGCTGTTGCCACCAAGGATGCCCCACCAGCTGGTGCTTTGTGGATCGGTATCGTTGCTTTGGTTTTGATGGCTCTCTTCTTGGCTTACACCCTTGTTTAATATACGTGTACTATTTTTCTGATATGCTGTTTCTAAGCTTGGCCGTGCTTGTATCTCATGGATGCTACTCATTGCGAGGACATGTCTTGCCTACAGCCATCAGGATACTCGCCCCCACCTTCCCCTTTTACCAACTTCCTGTGCTATCCCAATTTATATCGTTTATACTTTCTTTCTTACCCTTTTTTTAAAATATTACGTACTTTTTCTTCCGGTGTGAATATGTATGCTTGAAAACCTTCGCGTCTTCGGTGATAATGTGGGTACTGAAAGAACGGGATGAAGGTCTAATGTTTACCGGAGTGTGTAGATTCTTTATTTTATAGTTGCTAATCATAAAGACCACCTGAAAGGCTTCGCTTCAGTTACTAATGTGCCACCAAAAAACTATAAGGCTATTTTCTTTATTAATTGTCATTATAATACTACAACGTCTATGTTATTGTAAATCTTTGGTTCAATTAAGCAATGAAATTCTAGTGCCGGTGTCCTTGCCTAATATCACGTGCATGGCTATTGTTGCCGCTCCTTTTCGCGGCTCGACTCCACAGACTAGGAATATAGATTCCCGCATGACCTAAAATCTAACATGAACCACAGATTTGTGTTGACCTACCATCGCTCTATAGCTCCACATCCTCCCCTATATGGCCTTGTTTTAGCATAATAATATCATAACATTATAATGGCACAAAGCACAGGAAAAGCCACCGCGGGATCGGCAAGCATCAACCTCTTGAACACCATTATCGGTATGTGAGCATGAACGCTACACACGCTGTGAAATATACTAACAAGCTTAGGTGCGGGGATGCTTGCGATGCCGTATGGTATCAAATCTAATGGTGTCTTGCTTGGGATCTTTGTCGTCATCTTAAGTGGGGCCTCGTCCTCTTTCGGGCTCTACCTCCAGACGAAATGCACGCGCTACGTTCCAGTGGGGCACGCGTCGTTTTTCGCCTTGTCGCAGCTCACCTACCCCTCCCTTAGCGTTATTTTCGATTTGGCGATTGCCGTAAAGTGCTTAGGGGTCGGTATCTCCTACTTGGTTGTTGTGGGGGACTTAATGCCCAAAATCGCCAAGTCCTTGATTGACGACACGTACTTGGAAGGGCACGGGATCTTGTTGGAAAGAAATTTCTGGATCTCTCTTTTTATGGTCATTGTGGTTCCGTTGTCCTTCCTAAAGCGGTTGGACTCTTTGCGATACGCGTCTATGGTTGCGCTTTCGTCGGTGGCGTACCTTGCTGTTTTGGTAGTGGTGCACTTTTTCAAGAAGGACATTGTGGAAAAGGGTCCGGTAAACTACTTTGTTCCACACTCTGTATCTTCCGCACTCGGATCGTTTCCGATCTTTGTATTCGCCTACACCTGCCACCAGAACATGTTCTCGTTGGTCAACGAGTTAGAAGATAAGTCGTCTCGAAACATGAACCGCGTTATTAGCTACGCCATTGGAATTGCTATGACGCTCTACGTGATTGTGGGTGTCTCTGGGTACTTGACCTTTGGTGACCTTGTGGGTGGGAACATCATTGTATCCTACCCTGAATCTTTTTCCTCCACTTTTGGCCGCGTCGCCATTGCGTGTTTGGTGGTATTGTCTTACCCATTGCAATGCCATCCATGTCGCGCCTCCGTCAACAATATTTTGCACTACTTTGATATCCTGTTGGGAGGCGAAGACGAAACGTCCAAGGTAGCTGCCGCCGAGGAACAGAGATTAGTGGGTAGCGGGGATGATCAGAGTAGTACAGCAAATGAACAGGTAATTGTGGCTCTTACTAAGAGAAACCACTTGATCATCACCTCATTTGTGTTGCTTATCAGCTATCTCGTTGCGATTTCTGTGAGGTCTTTAGAGCACGTTCTTGCGTTCGTGGGGTCTACGGGCTCTACCTCGATTTCCTTCATTTTACCTGGTATTTTTGGCTACAAAATGATCGGAGCCGATAAGATCGCCAATAACGAGCCATTGACAAAAAAGGAAAAACTCCAAAAGTATGGTGGCTTTGCGTTGGCCATCTGGGGGTTCATTGTAATGATTGTTTGTTTGAGTGCCACCATCTTCTTGGGCGCCAAAGGATAATCCATAGGGAGAGTATTTAAGCAAATGTGCGCGTAATTTATTATAAAAGATGTTAATAACCCTGTTAATGCTATTTCTGTCTAAACGTTTTGTTTCTGACAATTAGCATCGGAGGCTTTGGTGCGCTTGTAGAGGGAGAGCCGCTGCTGCATGGTTTCTATTCGACACAAAAACTAAGGCTTGACTCTTCTCCGGATTTAATAGGTCTGCCAGGGGTTTTCCCTCAATGAAACGCCATTACGAAAGACCATATCGAAACACTGCAATAATATTTTGCCGAAGCTACGTTGTTTAAGTACCGATTACATGAAAGAGGTTTTACTGAAGACATTTTGACCGAAAAATTCACCATCTCGACGCCGTCTCAAAATCTTAAGGAGATAAATAATGATTCAATCGTGGTTATGAAGGAAGATTTGCGCTACTCTGATGGTTGTGAACAGGGTGGATCAGTTTCTCACCTTGTACCAATTGTTGGTCTTACCGTTACACCCTCAGGAGAGAAATGTCCGGTATTACTGGAATTATCGTTACCGTCGGTCAAAAAGCAGCTAAAACTGGACCGGCCACCCAGGGAAAAATCTGAATATTCCTTGGCGACATTGTCACTAGAAGCTTGGTGGAAGTTAGGAATCATTCACTTCTATTGCCTAACTCTCTCTTTGGCGGTCTTCACCGGATACTTCACCTTGGGGCTCCAATCAAATTATTTGGGTCATATGGAGAACATTACCGACTACAAGATCGAGATTGGCAAGTTAGGCGACTTTCAATTGTTCTTGTCGTTGCTACAGTTAGGTCATTCCTTTGGTAGTGTGTTTGCCATCCTTAACTTGTACTTTTGCCACCGTTGGATTATTCTCGCTTCGTTGGTATTGTTTCTTCTCCTGGTTGGGTTGGAGTTCTTATCCTCTACCTACGGAACCACCTTGTACTGTGTGTGTCAGATGGGCCAAGGGTTTGCAGCCGGGCTTATGAATAAAACCACGACGTTTTACATTCATGATATCTCTCCGGTTCGCTTTCGTAAGTTCTGTGTTTGCACCACGGCGGCCAGTGGAACCATAGGAGTGATCTTGGGAAAGATCACAAGCTTTGCCTTATTGGAGGAGTCTGATTTGTTTTACAACGCAGAGATGTTTCGAGTGTGTCTCTTGTACAAGTGTGTTACACCCGTGGTGCTTCTCTTGCTCTTGGGAATTATTCCTAAATCCCCCTTTGTGGTTTACCGAGAAAATGGCTACCACTTTGGTCCACAATTTGACTTTTCTGTCAGGTGTCTCTATCCACAATATACTCTCCAGGAGCGATGTCAGGTGGTCAATGAGATCATTCGGGAAACCCAGGTGCAGGTACACCTAGTCACGGGAAATCTTTACAGTCCGGTTATTACAATTGACAACTTAGGAATCCTCTCCCTAATGACCGTCCTCTCATCCATCATAATGTGCCGCATTTTTTGCTTTCGGAATGCGGATTTGTTCGGGAGCATTGGTATTGACGAAGAGTTTGGTTCCTTAATCTTTTCTGTTGCGGTCCTCATTGGGAACATTGGAGGGATCATTATCAGCGTTCTGAGTAAGCGAAGTAAGGATGTCACACTTGGGGGTATCCTTACGCTGGTGGTATTTATCATAGTGGCAGGGGGTATCGCCAAGTATGACCAACATTTAGATAACCCTTGTTTGACCAAGATGTATACCTATCTGCTCATGGGTTTCTTGATTGCCATCAATTCCACCTTTGCGATCCATGCCCATGGTTTCTTTCCGAGTCACAACCGTAACAATCGTATCGTTGTTTCCAGCTGGTGCTCCGGTGTGAGCTGGTTTGTAACCTTTCTCATGTCAGTGTTCTTTAAGATTGTTTCATCGTTCATTGGGATATACTCTGTTTGGATCATCCTTATCTGCTTAGTGGCTTCGTTGTTGTTGATCTGCTGTTATGGAGAAACGATTGAGAACTCGAAAAGTCCAGAGGGGGGAAGATTAATATTGGAGGTTTCCGAGCGCATAGTTAGCTGGGTGAAACGAACAGCTACCTATTCCAAACGAGCCATATAGAAGGATTATTAACGTTGGTAATGGTACTATACAAATACATATATGCATTGTTGAGTAAATATATTGCTAGAAAATTCAAATTAGTTATATATACACAAATATTTATGAACATTAATCGCATATATATATATACACATCGCTCTCATTCATGTTTATTCCTTCATAGTTTAAATATACATTTATCGATATTTTGTATTTATACTAATACTAATCGAGTAATTCAACATAGTTACTCGGACAAATTCCGATCTCGCCGTTGCTGCGTCTGGCCTGCCACCACTTACCAGTGATGTCGTCAACGTGCAAGATTTCACCCTTGATGAAGCTGATTTCGTTCTCATCGTCGGGGTTGGCATCGTAAGAATACAACGCGCACGCCTTATACTTGTACTCGATCTGGCTCTGCGGGTGGGTCGAGCGCGACTGGTTGTGGGATTCCATGTGGGGTGAGGGCGCAGCATCAAAGGACTCCTCGTATTCATGCATCTCCTCGTCACGCTCACTAAAGTTTTCCAAGCCTGTTAACTGGTTGGAAGTCAAGTATGCGGCACCGCTGGCACCGGAGATCTTGGAGTTGCCCCTGCCGAGCGCGGAGTTGCGCAAGTTGTGATCCTGGAAGTCCTGACGGAGGTACTGGCTGCCACGCATACTATCACGTAAGGTGCCGGTCGGATAACCCTGCCTGCTGAGATTTGCGGCGCTGCCGTTGCGTTGACTGATGGGGATGTTCATCAACATGCCCAGTGAGTTGCGTTCGTACATGCCCATGGTGCCGCTACTGCCACGGTTCATTGCGTTGCGTGTGGCACCGCCCAAACCGAAGGAATCCACGTATTGGTTGGTTGGCGAGTTGTCATCGCCACCGAAATACATAATCCAGATAATATTGACAATTGATAACAAGATGCTACCCGCACTGCATGCGCCTATCGATGAGTTCCCGGAGCTCGCCCAGACTAGGATATTTGTGGAGTTGGTGGTGTATATAAAAGCGACTGCGGAGCAGCCCAAGAGCGCAGATTTGTAGTAGCGCACCAAGTCCATACAGCACAAGATTACGATCATGAAGATCAACAAGACCTCAAATACGAGCCCCCACCATGTGAACTTTGGGAACGGCGGGACGTTCATGGATTTCGGGGAACTCGCCGCATGTCTCGCGTACGCTATAGCACTTCCGAACGAGATCGCCCACGCGATGAACGCGAGTGATGTAGTGGTGAGGATGAACGGGTCCGTGAAGAAGTTGGAGAACTTGAACCTCGAGTGCTGGAAACCGGTCAGCTGCTTTCCCATCATGGTAGAGATTTGAAAGGATGTTTGAAGTTTGGGATGATTGTTACAGTCTGCTGTAAAAAGAGTGTGTTAGGCTTTATTAGCGAGGACGTTAATTTTTAAAAAGTGAGGCGTAGGGTATTTAGATCTGGTCACTTTTCTGTTTTTCCCGTAGCTGGTAATTGTTTTTTATTGAGTACGAGCAGACGCAGGAGACAAGCGCGTGGACAATAGCGTAACGTGTATCAAAATGTACTCTGGGAAATGCAACGAGCGAGAAATTTGAGAGTATACGTTGATGATATCGTGGTGTAATCCAGGCCCTAAGGACTACACTAGAGGCAAAGAAAAGAAACGTGCCAAATCTGGCCGCCCCTTGCTCTTATTGAGATTCCTGTATACAACTTATGCTACTGTGCATCCGTGCCAACACCTCGATTGTCAAACGCCCACCACGTAACAACCAGACTGCACTAGTCTCCTTCCCTAAATTCCGGCGAAACAATTAAAAAAACGCGATCCCTCGCCTAGTACGAATCTTGCAGCATAAACAATTCGCTTATAACCATTCCATCCGCAACTGGTCAGCCATATGGACTAGTATGGAAATCAACCTCGTGGAAGGCTTTTGGAACTACCATGTGCGAATAGTCGTAATTAAACCCAAACGGGCTAGATCCCTGCCACTTTCGGTGAAGTTCTATACACCCAGCATCAGGCGCAGCTGTCAGGGGTAAAGACGTCCGAAAGGGGTGGCGCTTGCATGCACTCACAGACCAGTGTTCTAAGAAGGCGACGCTTCTGGTCTAAGATTTTTGGATCCACTCAGGGTGTCGCTGGTAATATATTCGGTATAAATCCCCGTTAACTATGCAATTGATGGTATCGGTTCTATAAGGAGGCTACCAGATTTTCCCCACGCCCCTCAGTTCCCTTAGCCTAGCTTGCAAGTTTTATGGAGCATTTTACGAGTCTCCGGGCTATACTCTATAACTCCAGCTAATTGGCTGAAACAGACAGCTCATGATATCATTTCCATCGCGATACCTAGGTGACTGAGTGAAATAGCAGGGAAGAGTTGAGGACAGTGTCCCTAAGCAATGCAGCTTGCAGGACCAAATATTTACGCCAGGTTAGGTCTATTTGGCCTAAAATAAAACTTCCTGCATATAGAATCATGACCGTCGCACCTTATTCTGGGGCACCGGCCAAACCTGAACCGTGGACAATCAGGGGGTGCCTTAAGCAAAGCAGGACCCTTATCTCATCACACTTGATCTTTCACCGCTTGTTGCCTACTCTCTTGAACAATTGATCCGCACCACGAAACTCATCCTCCTCCAAGCTTGCTCACAAACCATCGATGAGACCCAAGTCATACGAGGAGCGCATCGCGGACGCGGTAGCGGACTTCCGCAACCAGGTGTACCCCAGCATCCGTCAGGCGGCAGAAGCACACCAGGTGGCGCGCACCACACTCGGAAATGCGCTCACCGGCAAGCGCAACAAGCTGATACGAAGCCGACTCAACAGGATGACTCAGGAGGAGGAAGTCTTTGTGGAGAACTGCGTGCTTAAGCAGAGTGCCATCGGCAGGCCACTCACGCGCAAAACGCTCCGCGATTTGGTGCAGGACGTGTTGGCACAGCGCGGTAGCGGCGGCGCGGTGGGCAAAAACTTTGTTGCAAAGTTTTTAAAGAAAAAGGGCTTGGATATGCAAGTAGCAAAACCGAGAGAGCGCAAAAACGTGTCCCCCGTGAGTCATGAGAGTCTCCGGCGATATTTTTTTGACGCGGCCGAGTTTGATGATACGTTTGAGTTTGCACCGCAAAACGTGTACATTCTCGATAAGGCGCGACATAGCCTTGGCCCCAACTATCACCGCATCCGCGACGGCTACACGGACGGGAAACCACGCGACGACACCGTGTGGCACTCTGTTACCCAGCTTGAGAGTATTAGCGGTGATGGATATGTGCTTCCACCGTGCGTGGTGGTTAGGGCAAAGGAGGACCCGCAGCTTGAAGGGCCTGACGCCTGGTATCCCAAGGATCGCGCACTCACCCAAGGCTGGGACATTCAGTTCTTCGATAATAACGTAACCAAGACTGCACTCACGTTTTATTGGCTTCGTGAAATTTTTGAGCCACTCAGCGCTCAGCGCGCATGCGGACAGCCGCGTTTACTCTTCCTCGATGGCAACCACACATACACCAGTAAGGAGTTCCTTCACTACTGTGTGCAACACAAGATTCATGTACTCGTATTTCCCTCACACTTGTTCGCTCCGGGTGACCGCAATCCGTTCTCGCAGTTCAAGGACAACATTTCTGCGAAGGCAAGCGACTGCATCGCACGCGGCGTGCCTCTTGTACCTTGCGACTTCATGGAGCTCGTGGCACGCGCGCGGACCGAGGTGTTCAGGCCCGCGGCGATTGCCAACACTTTCCGCAGCTGCGGGTTGGCACCTTTCAATAAAGAGAAGCTCCTTGCACACTATAACAAGACACGACCCGGGATGTTTGGCGAGATGACAGTTCCGCTTATGATGCGCAACTTCTACTTCTCGTGCAACCCTGCGGACCGCCCGCCGCCGCCGATCAGTCTGTACACAGAGTTGCAAGAGGATAAGGCGTTGCTATATAACAGTGATCTGGACTCCTTGGATGAAGCCCTAGCCCCGCACAGTGACTCGCACCCCGGCCTCGTGGAATTTGACGGTTTTTCGTTGATAGAAGCGGCAGCAGTGGGAACTCCCAGCGCTGGCGAAGCGGTGCTTATGACCTCACCTGCGCTGGGCTTTGAGAATGGAACTGTGAGGCGCGAGGACTACGAACGGGACATGAAACGGTTGCTAAATGAGATACTGAGGCTCTACAGTCACTGTGGGTTCTTGCAATCAACGGTGATATCCCTCACGGAGGAAAAGAAACATTCTAAGGAAGCATTTAGCAAGGTTTTCAAGATGGGACACGAAGTTACCGCGTCTAAGCTTCGCGGCGGTCTCAAGCGGTACAACTCTGAGGCGTCTAGGGCCTTGCAGCGCCGCATGGACCGTGATTTCCAGAGGAGCACCTTCCAAAATGAAGGGACACGTCGTGGCTCAAACTCAGTTGCGTTTGAGCTGATTTTAAGCCAGGAGGCAGGCCCCGGGGAGAGCTCCGAAGGACCTGCGAAGGATCATATTCAAGCGGAAATTGAGCGCGCCGAAAAGAAAGTGGACGAGATGATTACTTGCCATGATATCATGAAAATTTTTGCAGGATACAAGGAGGAGAAGAAATAAAGGAATAGAGTAAAGAGTGGACTTAGTTGACAGAGATATAACTGGAACAGAATCTTCCAAAGAAAGGGGAATTGGGGACTCTATATGGGACTAGTCCAGGATAAAAATGCAATGGGGTGTTTAAGTTTATCATGGATTGGTTGAGCATAAGTTAGAGAATATGTGGAGAGAGAAATTCTCCTCCATTCCCTCTTTAATCTTTGTAGGAAAAGTTTTATTTGACCTCTGGAGCGCTTAAGAGAAACCTAATGGAAGAAAAGACGGAAGCAATTCAATTTTAGATGGAAAGGTTGTAAAGCTTGTACTGGTTAAAAAAGGCAAGCAAGTGATCGGTATTTCTATTGCGAATGGACCAAGAATCAACCAAATTCTTTGAAGGACAAGCGGGGCAGAGCCTCTGAATGTTAATAGCAAACAATGCACAAACGTATCCAGCCAAGTCTCTAGGCTTTGATGAGATAATACATGTCTGAGGAAATCCAAAGTCTGCTGTCATAGCAACATGTACTCCGCCAATTTGGTTTGGCCAATGGAAATCTCTTCCGCAGTAATATTTTTTATCCATAAGCAGCACAATATACAGCTGGCACTGGATACCCAACTTTATGACCTCCGATTTCCGCAACATATGCAAGAAAAAGGCACCATAGAAGAACGGCCAGTCAAACCTGGATGTATGATTACTGATGGGCGGGCTGCCTTCGGATCAAGAGTAATGCTGACTTCGGAAAACTACAGTGGTCCCGCGATCAAGAGAGCTAAACATGTGATCCAACAGGTTTAAACTCTCTGCATCCCATACCAAATCGTCTGATTCAAAAGTATATCATGCGGTAAGTCGCATACCATAGCCACATCGTAGAGGTTGGCTCATACATGTATAATATATCGTTGTTGAGTGATCCATACTAGACCACACTTTTAAATACAGTTCTAATGCCATCTGGTGAATAAATCAGAAGGACTGTTCAGATCCAAACATACATTCTCGGCGTGGTTAATTCAACTCACTATTCTCACCTCCCTTATTTATTGGAGGATACGCCTGAAACATGGGATTTGGTTTTTTACAGCCCCTTAAACTTCAAATCTGGAGGAACCATGACTAATTGCAATTGACTGACGATGCTAGTGCTAGTTTTCTTATAACTACCTGTATGTGTCTAAGTTAGTGCTCTTTATGATCGCCTCATAGTAAAGCTATAAGGCCGTCATTTCACGCTAGGGGATTTCATATCGTGAGAGAAGCTACATATTTAGGAGCTTTCCAGGGTCGAGGATATATAAAGTAGCATATAAACCAAAAATGTACCTCTTTAACTTAGTTAAAACCCATTATCATTGAATTCGTACACCCCTTTCGAAAGTTACCCTGCTATGCACGCAAGTGCTATATATTGCTCATCATGACTCGTTAAATATATCCATTATGCCTTGATTGGGTAAAGCATACGGGTAAAATAGCCCTTGAACCCTGGCTTCATCAAGTACTCATACTTGTGTATTCTCTTTTCATTTACAGCTACCTCTTCCTGGGACATTTGAGATTTGGATTCTCCGCTTCCGTATCCAGAATAGTGCTTGCGCATTTTCCCTTCGATAATCGCCTTGCGCTCAGCAAGTAACTGGCTAATGTTCGATTCACGCAACAAGAATAAGAACAAACACCCCACTAAGAAAAGACAGCCGACAAGAATCTGGCAGTACAAAAACGGCTTGGCAGAGTCTGGTTTTCTCAAGCGCAAGGCAATAACCTCAGCAAACGTAGTTGGAGCAGCCACCATCATATTCAAATAACTGAACGCTGCAGGGAATAACTCCAAACCCGACGCATCAACGGCCAACGGCTGACAGTTGACAGAAGCAATACCCAATGTGCAGCCACACAAGAACGCAAAGCCCATCAAGCTGCCATAAGTAGTAGCATTGATCCAATAAACCAAGACCAAGACTCCGACAAAGATGGAAGTGCAGATACTGAAGTTGATCCTTCCGAACTTGTCGGAAAAGTGACCCATGCAAGGCCGTCCAACTAACTGTCCAACATTCATGATCGCGGTAGCGTTGGAGCCCTGTTTATGGGTCAAGCCAAGAGACGTGGCATACGCGGACATGGAAAACAAGAGAATAACGTAGGAGACATCGCAAAAGGTGAACCAAACGCTGACATAACTGACCTCTTTGTGTAAGACGATGCGCGGGTTACACACCACTTTGATCACCTCCAGGAGGGCCGGGCGTCCTGTCTGCTTGGACTTGTATCTTGGCGAGGCCTTTGGGTGTTCTTGCACGAGCAAGATGCAGATAGAGCACCCCACACACGTTACGATTCCTACCATGATATAGGGCCACTTTTGACCTCCCGTCTGTTGCATGAGTTTTTCGGAGGAGAGCGAAAAGACAAGACCACCAATTCCAGTCCCACTGAAGGTGATGCCAGCTGCGATCGACCGTTTATAGTAAAACCAGTTTGGCAAAATAGCCACCGAAGAGGTGAAAATTAACGAGAAGGACAACCCCACAAGAAGACCCTGCGTCAAGTAGAGTTGCCAGAGCTTGGTGACAAAACCAGCCAAGAGGTACCCCACGGTTTGGAGCACCACCCCGAGAATCATGGTCGGTTTCAAGCCCAAGTAGGACACAAAGACGAACACAAACGGCGCAAAGATCTGCGATATTCCTACACTCAACCCCCCAATTATGGCAAAGTCAAAATCGGTAGCACCTGGGAAGTAGTCTTGGGAAATAAAGTAGTTGAGAAAAACGCCATAGGATGCATTGGCACCCCAGGTCGAAATCCCAAGGGCACAGGCACAACCAGCAATAACCCAGGAGTACCCTCCGTCCGGTGCCCCACCAGTGGGATCGTCTTCATCCGCATGCTCCTCAATTTCATGGAGTTTATGCTGCACTTCTTCAGGATCTGTAGATGGGAATGAAGGGTGGCAACGACGGGAAGCCCCCGTGCTAATAGAAGCTTCATCCCGGAATGATACGTTTGTAGCTTGTCGCGAAACCTCGCGCTGGATCATACTCAACTCTGTTCCGGGAATGATGACTTCATCGGAAAACTTCAGTTGCTCGGTAATCAAATTGTCATCTCTGATCGCATCAATAACCAGTGTGAGCATCTGGGAGAACGCTCCGGAGTGTGCTGAATTGGATCTGGACAAGTGGAAATCTGACCTGCTCGAGTGCACGGAACGGTCGTCGTGGCGAGCATTGTAGTACCCAAAATGTGGTGGGGATTCACCGCCAGCGCCAGCACTTTCCCAGAGCTGGGTAGGCTGGCCTACGGCGGGAATGATCACGGAGTTGATGGAACTGATACCTGAGTCCAGGAAGTCTCCTTTGTCGTTGGTGATTTGCTTCTCCATAGATTGCGTTAGTTTTACAGTATGGCACGTAAATGCCTCTATGGTTATGTTTTATTAAAGTCACTCCTTTTAAAGCAAATTTTGGGGTCAAAGTTTCAAGGCTAAAATTCCCGATTAAAATCTTACCCTCTATGAATCATTCGTGCATTTGAACGGAGAAGTTAGTATGTGTGCCATGCATGAAAAAAAGGTTCCAAATGCAGTAAACTTTCCCGCACGGGGTGGAATCCTAACTTACCATGCACCATATTAAGCTGTAAGTCTGGCCGCAAAACTGCTACAGGCAATGCGAAAGGCAAATCTGGAGCCCCCACACATGGGGGTTCGCATGTGTTTTAAGGCGGGATCTTACCGCCACGTGATTTAATTCAGCACACCTATTATCGTCTAAGTGAGCTTTAACATGCATTTTACTCAAGGCATATGCTAAGGGCTAACGTGTTATTCTGTATAATAAAACAACCTGCTACCGTGCATGCGGAAATTGTGGGGTTCACATGAAGTGCCGCGGATAACCTGAACGCACCATTACTTAGCGATATAGGTTATACTTTTGGTTTTGACGGAAGCCTAACCTTTAGACGTTCTATACTTTAATCCCTGCCACAAGGGTTGGGCTAGAATGTCTTATCCACAGATATCGGCAAATTAGAGTTTACTAACAAAGCTAACCACAGTTAGACTGTGTAGAAGTCTACAATTATATAAAGGCAGTAGGTCAAACACAGGAATTAAGAATCCTCTCTGATTTAAACGCTAAGTCGCCAAGCGACAACACAAGAATGTTGTCGCTCACTTCGGAAAGGGGAGTCTGCGGATTTGGTCGTCACTAAACGTGAATCTAAAAGAAAAGGGAAACTCCGGGGGTCGAAAGCCAGACTTTATCCTACAATTATCGGAAATACACATTAAACCGGTACCTCTCTACTAGCCAGACGTGTAAGACTATAATAATTCTCTATATACCGCACTACTACAGTAGTATAGACAAAGTTTATTACCCTGTATAACTTTGTTCAAGTGACATGCGTCATTCACGCCTTAATGGGGTAGAGCATTCTGGCAAAATAACCCTTCATTCCTCCACTCAATAAGTACTCATATGTGCGTAATCTCTTCTCGTTCAAATCAGCCTCCGCCTGCGTCAATTCCTTTGAGTCTTCACTCTGGGAGCTGAGATCCGAGATATAATATGTACACATTATTTTCTCGAGTGCTTCCTTTCGCTGCTCAACCACCCTAGAAATTTTTCTCTCACGAAACAAGAACAAAAATAATACTCCAAACGAAAAGTAACAACCAGACAAAATCTGGCAATATAAGAACGGTCTCAGGGCATCTGGTTTCCTCAATTTCAAGGCAATGACTTCTGCAAATGTCAGGGGTCCAGAAACTACAATGTTCAAGTAGCTAAAGGCCGCCGGGAATAACTCTATCCCCGAGGCCTCTAAGACCAAAGGTTGATTGTTCACGGCACCAATCCCCAATGTCAAACCACATAACAAGGCAAATCCAATGATGCTTCCGTATGTGGTTGCATTGATCCAATAGGCAAAGAGCAATACTACCACAACTAGAGATATAACAATACTAAAATTGATCCTACCACACTTATCTGAAAAGTGTCCCAACATTGGGCGGCCCACAAACTGGCCTGCATTCAAAATCGCCGTGATGACTGAGCCCTGCCCATGGGTTAAACCGACTGAAGAAGCGTAGGCTGACATAGAGAAGAGCACGGTAATAAAGGCGGCGTTCCAGCAAGCAAACCAAATGGCAACATAGTTAACCTCTAGATTTAACACGATGTGTGGATTGAGAACCGTCTTCATGACTACCCAGAGACTTGGGCGAGGTGCGATAGATTTGTACTTGGGGGACGTCTTCGGGTGCTCTTGAATCAATATGATACAGATACTGCACATCGTGCAGGTAGTGATCGCTACCATGATATATGGCCACTGATGGCTTCCGGTTTTTTGCATCAAACTGTTGCATGATAAAGAGAAAACGATGCCACCTAAGCCAGACCCACTGACTGTGATACCCGAAGCAAGGGCACGTTTCTTGTAAAACCAATTAGGCAAAATGGCAATGCCAGACGTGAAAACCAACGAGAATGAAACCCCAATCATGAGACCTTGGGTCATGTAAAGCTGCCACTTATACCTGGCAAAGCCGGCCAAGAGGTATCCCAGAGTTTGGATTGCTAAACCAATAATCATTGTAGGTTTTAAGCCCAAGTACGAGACAAAGATAAACACAAACGGCGAAAATACCTGAGAAATTCCGACAGCAAGCCCACCAATAATAGCAAAGTCAAAATCAGTTGCCCCTGCAAAATAGTCCGATGAGAGAAAGAAGTTCAAAAATACACCGTAGCAGGAACTTGCACCCCAGGTGGAAACACTGAGGAAACAACAGCAGACAGCAATCACCCAGGAGTAGCCTCCATCGGGAGCCCCACCAGAGGGATCATGTTCGTCACCATCGCTTTCATTAGTATATTCTTTTCCATTGTTGTCAACTATTTTTTCGGGGTCAGAGGTCCAATCTTGTGTCTTAACGTGGATCCCGGATCTTGCATCTCTCGAGACATTAGTAGCTTGTCTCGAAAGCTGTGTCTGAATGATATTCATACCAGAGTCCGGAATCATAATCGGTCCGGTTTCCTGGTTATGCGTGATTATGTTTTCGTCCTTCACTGCGTCAATAACCAGGGTGATCCTCTGGGTAAAGTGGTTGGAACTGACAGAGTTAAACCTCAAGATAGAACGACTCGAACCAGAATGTGCAGAGCATATGGATTCTGCGTCAAAGCCATTTCCTGTGACATTACTATGGATACTAGCGACACTAGCTATCCTGGAAAGAGAGTGTCTATTCTCGGTAGACAACTTTGGTTTCCTAGAGGGAGAGCCGGAGACGGCGGGGTTATCACAGCCAAACAGAGAGGAGTCACCCCCTATATTGGTATGCTTATCTGTAGACATGGTGTAATAAATATATACCGATTGTAAGGATCTTAGCTTCAATAGAAGTTTGGTTCCTATGGTTTAGCAGTGACAGGGGTTCAATTCATAGGATGCAAAGAGGTTTTCGAGGTGTAGAAGGCCATATGTCTCCTTATAGCCAATACCTAATGCGTTACACGAGAGATAACATTTCTGTTGGTTATTTATATTTTGTTTTATACTTCAGCTGAAAATTACCCTGTCTTTCCAGCGTGTTTTATTGTTGAAAGACCCTCAATTGTCTCGCATGAAGCCCAGCTACCCCGCTCGCCATACGAAGATCGCAGGGTTAGTTCAAAGCTCGAAAAATAGAAACGCATCATGCACCCGGAGGAACATTTACCCGAAAGGGTGGAGAAATTCATTTTAGCTTCCGTTAGTACTCTCCACACTACCCTCGAATACTCCATACATCTCTGTTTTACATACATAAATACGAGAACTAAAATCTAATAATGATCCAGAATATATATATATATACATTTGCCATAATCATGCCTTTATTGGGTATAGCATACGGGCCAAGTAACCTTTAACCCCACCCTTTAACAAGAACTCATACTTGCGTAATCTCTTTTCGTTCAAATCAGCCTCCGTTTGCGTCAATTCCTTTGGATCTTCTTCACTCTGGGAGTTGAGACCTGAGGTATAATGTGCATACATGGTTTCCTCGAGGGCTTCCTTTCGCTGCACAACCACCCTGGAAATTTTCCTCTCACGCAACAAGAACAAAAACAATACCCCAGATGAAAAGAAACAACCTGACAAAACCTGACAATATAAGAACGGTCTCAGGGCATCTGGTTTCCTCAATTTCAAGGCAATGACTTCTGCAAATGTCAGGGGTCCAGAAACTACAATGTTCAAGTA
>NW_017566838.1:2561204-2639018 GCF_001661335.1 Babjeviella inositovora NRRL Y-12698
CAATATAAGAACGGTCTCAGGGCATCTGGTTTCCTCAATTTCAAGGCAATGACTTCTGCAAATGTCAGGGGTCCAGAAACTACAATGTTCAAGTAGCTAAAGGCCGCCGGGAATAACTCCATCCCCGAGGCCTCTAAGACCAAAGGTTGATTGTTCACAGCACCAATCCCCAACGTCAAACCACATAGCAAGGCAAATCCAATGATGCTTCCGTATGTGGTTGCATTGATCCAATACGCAAAGAGCAATACTACCACAATAAGGGATATAACAATACTAAAATTGATCCTACCACACTTATCTGAAAAGTGTCCCAACATTGGGCGGCCCACAAACTGGCCTGCATTCAAAATCGCCGTGATGACTGAGCCCTGTCCATGGGTTAAACCGACTGAAGAAGCGTAGGTTGACATAGAGAAGAGTAAGGTGATATACGCGGCATTGCAGCAAGCAAACCAAATAGCAACATAGTTAACCTCCGGATTTATCACGATGCTTGGATTGAGAACCACCTTCATGACTACCCAGAGACTTGGGCGAGGTGCGATAGATTTGTACTTGGGAGACGTCTTCGGGTGCTCTTGAATCAATATGATACAGATACTGCACATCGTACAGGTGGTGATCGCTACCATGATATACGGCCACCGATGACTTCCGGTTTTTTGCATCAAACTGTTGCACGATAAAGAGAAAACGATGCCACCTAAGCCAGACCCACTGACTGTGATACCCGAAGCAAGGGCACGTTTCTTGTAAAACCAATTAGGCAAAACGGCAATGCTAGACGTAAAAACCAATGAAAACGAAACCCCAATCATGAGACCTTGGGTCATGTAAAGCTGCCACTTATACCTAGCAAAGCCGGCTAAGAGGTATCCCAGAGTTTGGATTATTAAACCAATAATCATTGTAGGTTTTAAGCCCAAGTACGAGACAAAGATAAACACAAACGGCGAAAATACCTGAGAAATCCCGATCGCAATTCCGCCGATAATAGCAAAGTCAAAATCCGTCGCCCCTGCAAAATAATCTGACGAGATGAAGTAATTCAAAAATACACCGTAGCAAGCATTTGCCCCCCAGGTAGAAACACTGAGGAAACAACAACACACCGCAATCACCCACGAGTACCCTCCATCTGGAGCACCGTTGGTAGGGTCAAACATCGCTTCGTCGCTCAGACTATCCTTTTCTTTTCCATCGTTGTCAGTTATTTTTTCGGGGTCAGAGGTCCAATCTTGTGTCTTAACGTGGATCCCGGATCTTTCATCGCCCGAGACATTAGTAGCTTGTCTCGAAAGCTGTGTCTGAATGATATTTATGCTAGAATCCGGAATCATAATCGGTCCGGTTTCCTGGTTATGCGTGATACTATTTTCATCCTTCACAGCATCAATAACCAGGGAGATCCTCTGGGTAAAGTGGTTGGAACTGACAGAGTTAAACCTCGAGATAGAACGACTCGAGACAGAACGGGCCGAATACATGGATTTTGCGTCAAAGTCATTTCCTGTGACATTACTCTGGATACTAGCGACACCAACTATCCTGGAAAACGAGTGTCTATCTGTGGGCAACTTTGACTTGTTAGAGGAAAAGTTGGGGACAGCGGAGTTATGACAACCAAACAAAGAGGAATCACCCCCTATATTGGTATGCCTATCTGTAGACATGGTGTAATAAATATATGCCGATTGTAAGGATTTTAGCTTCAATATGAGTTTGGTTTCTATGGTTTAGCAATGGCAGGGGTTCCATTGATAGGATGTAAAGAGGTTTTCGAGGTGTAGAAGGGCATATGTTTCCTTATAGCCAGTATATAATGTTTTACATGAGAGAGAAAGCATTTAGTTGGTGATCTATATTCTGCTTTATATTCCGGTTACAAATTACCCTGTCTTTCTAGTGTATCATGTTGCTTAAAGACCCTCGGTCGCCTCGCAGGTTTGGTTTAAAGCCCGCAAAACAAAAACGAGTGATACACCCGGAGAAACACTTACCCGGAAGGGCGGGGAAACCCCGATTTACGGACAAATGATGTGCGAGGAAACAAAAGACTTAAAACGCTAGACTTCACCAGAACGTAGACTGGTCAAATATGTAATAATGCGTATCATACCCCGCACGAGCTAATTCAACAGCAGATCGGAGATGGGTAAAAAGATGGAACCATGTACCTTCGAATACTCCATACACCTCTGTTCTACATACATAAACACGAGAACTAAAATCTAATAATGGCTCAGAATATATATTTTTGCCATGATTATACCTTTATTGGGTAAAACATACGGGTCAAGTAACCTTTGACCCCACCCCTGAGCAAGAACTCATACTTGTGTAATCTCCTCTCGTTCGTCTCAATCTCTTCTGGCGTCAACTCCTGAAGCTCTTTGCCACTTTGAATAGATCCTTCAGCAAAGGTGTGGACTCGTATATGCTCCTCGAGTGCCCCCTTACGCTGAACAATCACTCTGGTGATCTTCAATTCGCGCATCAACATGAGTAAGAGACACCCCAACATGATGAAACACCCGGTCATAATCTGGCAGTACAAGAACGGTCTTGACAGTTGCGGTTTTTTCAACTTCAAAGCGATTACTTCGGAAAAGGCCAGGAGAGGAGAAATAATCCAACTCAAGTAACTGAATGCGGCTGGGAACATCTCTAAGCCCGAAGCATCGACAGCTAACGGCTGGTTATTCACCGCACCAATACCCACCGTAAAGCCAGTCAACAAAGCAAAGCCAATGAGACTCCCGTAAGTATCGGCGTTGACCCAATATGCGAAAATAAGTACACCAACGGTGAACGAAATCATGAGACTGAAGTTAATTCTGCCAAATCTGTCGGAAAAGTGTCCCATCGTGGGACGCCCAACAAACTGCCCCACGTTCATGATAGCGGTGAGGTTGGACCCCTGCTGGTGCGTCAAGCCCACGGAGCTGGCGTACGCCGACATGGAGAAGAGTAACGTGATATAACCGACGTTACAGCACATAAACCAGAGACCAACCAAGGTAACCTCGACGTTTAGAACGATGCGGGGATTAAGTACTACCTGGATTGTAGGCCAAAGGCCAGGGCGAGGGGCCTTGGACTTGTATTTTGGCGAGGTTTTTGGATGTTCCTGGATCAACACAATACAGGTGACACAGATAGCACAGGTGACAAGCCCCACCATGATGAGGGGCCATCTATGGCTTCCGGTCCTTTGCATCAAGCTGTTGGCGGACAAGGAGAAAATGACGCCGCCAAGCCCCGAGCCACTGACGGTCATACCAGCAGCAATGGATCGCTTATAGTAGAACCAGTTAGGCAAAATGGCAATACTGGACGTAAAAATCATCCCAAACGACAAGCCAATCATCATACCCTGGGTACAGTACAACCCTGCCTTTGTTTTCACGAAACCGGCCAAAATATAGCCACAGGTCTGGATCGAGACTCCTAGCAACATGGTTGGCTTCAAACCGATATAGGAGACAAGAATGAACACAAAGGGCGCAAAGGCGGTAGAAATTCCAATGACGAGTCCACCAATCATGGCAAAGTCGAAATCGGTAGCACCCGGGAAATAGTTTGAAGAGATGAAATAGTTCAAAAACACACCGTACGAAGCGTTAGCACCCCAGGTTGCCGAGCTGAGAAAACAACAACACACCGCAATCACCCACGAGTACCCTCCATCTGGTGCACCGTTGGTAGGGTCAAATACCGCTTCGTCGCTCAGACTATCTTTTTCTTCCGTTCCGTGATATTCAATCCTCGTCTCAGGATCCGAGTTACGGCGATCAACTCCACTGGAAAAACCGGTTGTGGCGACATCACAGTCAGTGTGGCGTGTTATCTGTCTCGTTACCTGTTTCTCTATGATATTCAACCCTGTATCTGGAATTACCATTTCTTCTGAGGCGTGCTGCTTCTCGGTGATAATATTATCATCTCTGACGGCCTCTACAAGCTGCGTGATAGCACGAGCAACCGGGTTGGAGTGTGCGGTGTTGGTTCTAGAAATGATGTGCCCGAAGTCGGATCTGGCGGAATACATGGATTTGGCATCGGTGTTGGTATACCTCGATGCGTTGCTCTGGGATCTAGGGCGAGGCTGGGGGGCCGTCTCCGTTGAATGTGTGTCGGCTTCAGCATAGAACTGTGTTGGTACTTGGTTGGGTAATGCAACGTTTGAAGCAGAACTGGCTTCCAGTAGTATGGATTCGATGTCTTTGTCGGTAGTGTGGTTCATGATGAACTATATGCTAGATATGCGCGGTATGAAGTGCCTTCTACTGATTAAGGCTTTGAGCAATGCAGAGGTTGTGTATCACTACCAGTAACGTTATTCAGCTGCTACGAGCCCGGAGAGTGTTAATTAGACGTAAAGAGAGAAGTGATAGTTTTACCTTTACGAGACAAAAACAGCGCCTCTGTCACACGAAAAAAGTTTTCAGTAGTTTCTGTCATACCTGCATAAAACCCCCACCCCCGTACGGCGCCAATCTGCAGCTCTTAGGTTTCATGCCCCCCGTTTTGGGGTAGTAATTAGTAATGCACTGCCGTACCTCTGAACCGCTGTGCGCGATAAATGGCAACCATAGTTTGAACATGCTGGTCTCTGTTGTGGCCTACATGATGTTACTAAAGGATGGAAGCTAAAGCCACTTTAAATAGACAGTTCTCTGGTATTCCAATGCTAGCGGGGGGGGGGGGTTGATTTATCTAGTCGTGTGATCGTTTTTGACGTGCTTTAGGATTGGGGGAAAATCTCCAGCGCGTGGGGAACTGTTTGCCGATCTACAGATAGCCTTATCACCGAAACAGCCCCATGTCCGAAGCGCTAAATTTTTCGTAGGTTTTTTTTATCTGAGACAGGAGATATAAGAAGCACAAAGCACTTTATCTGCTATCTTCTACAAAGCAAATTAGTTCTATAGCGTATTCGTTACCACTAGATTCATATGTATACTGGGCCCACCGCGGCTTTATAAAGGGTATCATGAAGCCGTTCATAATTTGTAAGTACTGACAAGCTTCTAGGAAAATCAACTGCACACGACCACTAGTCTGTATGGGAGTATTATTCTGAGTGCATTTTTCTCGCCAAAATTGTGAAGACTAATTCCGTCACTTTTAAATCAAGCTCGAGGCATGGATCAGATGGAGTAGACCGAATATGCAGTATGATGGAGGAAACACAAAGCAGTCCAGCACATCTTCTGCTATCTATCTCGATCAGAAATATAATAAAGTCGCCCTTTTATCTTAAGTATCCGTGTTTTCTCAATATGGTTTCTTTTACCTCCATTTTTTCGGCGATCAAGCTGTGATCTAAATTAATTTCATCACCTCCACAAACTTTTCGTAAAATCTTTCTCGCATCTTTTTATTCGATTATCACCTTTTGGTTCTCCTCGAAGCACAAGCATGGGAGCAACTATCAATTGACAGTCTATAGATCAAATCTGGCGGTAATAGAGTGGTCTCTTAGCCTCACGAGTATTTCAATGGAAATAGCCACAGAAAACGTCAGTGAAATGTTTACTGCCGTATTTATGTAGCTAAAGGCAACAGGGAATAACATTGCTTCAAAGATTTCAATTGCTATAGGTTGGATGTTCCCGAGGAAACACCCACAGCAATACCACAGGAAAGACATAAGCTAGCTGCTGTGGTCGACAGCCTGAACTAAAACCAGGGGTGTTTATAGATATGTAATTTTCACTAAGAATCTTGCATCTCATAATACTTGGATATTGTATATTGTAATACAGTTTTTTTTGTTATTTTTTGTTATTTTTTCATTTTTTTCTCACAACTCTGGCACGATAAGGATACATAATTATAATAACCCTAACATGGTTATATACCGACTTATTGTTTTTATCTATATATAAATTTACACCTTTATTGGGTAAATCATGCGGGAAACATACCCCATTGTCCCACCTCTCAACAAATATTTATACTTCCGCAACCTCACCTCATCGACGCCTCTTGTCAATATTTCCTTGTCTCCTTCCACATACACCGGTGTAGACCGTGTAATCACCGCCTGACGCTCGGTGAGGAGCTTGCGAATTTTGATTTCACGAAGAATAAATAATGAAAACCCACCAGCAAAGAACAAAGCGCCGGTTAGGAGCTGGCAAGACAAGAACGGCCTGGCACTATGAGCTCTGTCATCTTTCATTTTCAAGGCAATCACTTCAGCAAAAGTCAGGGGGATTGCCACAAGGATATTCATGTAACTGTAGGCAGTGGGAAACAAATCAGTACCAGCTACATCCAACGCCAAGGGCTGGTTGTTCACCGAGGCAATGCCAATCGTCATACCGCAAACAAGGGACCATGCGATTAAACTGCCGTACGTCCTAGCATTAACCCAGAAAACAAGCACAAGGACTCCGAAGGATAGAGTCATGAGGATACTGAAATTTATGCGACCCAGTCTATCGGATAAATAACCCATTCCAGGCCTACCAAAAAGCTGGCCCACGTTCATCACAGCGGTGACAATCGACCCTTGCTCTCTTGTTAAACCAAGCGAGGAAGCGTAGGCCGCAGTGGAGAAGAGCAAAATAACATACCCTGTATTCACACAAGCATACCAAAACGACACAACATGGATAGGGAAAAAGGTGATAATTTTCGGGTTGAGTACCACACGGATAGCCTGCCCCAAGGGTGGTCTGGAAGGGTGGAGCTTGTGCTTTGGGAAGGTTTTTGGATACTGTTTTGTCAAACAGAGAGATATGGCGCAAAGAACAAAGGTGATCATTCCAACCATGCGAAGCGGCCATTTGTGGTTTCCAGTAACCTCCATCAATTTCTGAGAAGAAAGGGCAAAGAGAATTCCGCCTAAACCTGTGCCACCAGTCATTATACCCGATGCAAGTGCGCGGCGATGGTAGAACCAGTTGGATAAGATAGCCACTCCTGCCGTAAATACCAATGAGAAGGAAATGCCAATCATTACGCCTTCAGTAAGGTACAACTGCCAAGTCTTTGTGGCAAAGCTTGCAAGAATGTAGCCAGCGGTTTGAATCACCACTCCAAGAACTACAGTGGGTTTTAAGCCAATATAAGCCACTAGAATGAAAGCAAAGGGTGAGAAAGTGTAAGCGAGTCCGATCACAAGTCCACCAACCATCGCGAAATCGAAATTGGTTGCTCCAGGAAAATAATTAGACGAGAGGTAGTAGTTAAGAAAGACGCCGTAAGAAGCATTAGAGCCCCACGTGGAAATGTTGAAGAGGCAGCTGCAGACCGCAATAACCCAGGCATAGCCTCCGTCAGGGATGCCCAATGAGGGGTCCTCGTCGCTGCTGGGGTCTCTTTCGGTATCCGCATGTGGCTCATAGATGGACAGGAGAGATGCCCGGCGCAGGAATTGCTCTTGCATGAGACCGAATTCGGTTTTCGGCAACCCTGCCTCCTGCTTTTCCTTCTCTGTAATGAGGTTGTCGTCCTTCACGGCATCTATTACCATGGAGAGACTCCTCACCAAAGGGTTTGAGTGGGCAGAGCTTGGGATGTGGCTGAGCGCATTCAATCTCAGTGACTCAATCGATCTGCTTCCTATGGTAGTGATAGAATCGATTTCATCATTAGCCGGGAAATACAGCTCGTGAGGGTTCGAGTTATAGATACCAGTTGGATCGTTGGCCACACTTGAAGCGTTGGAAGCGAACGATCCTAAGTTCAGGCCGCCGTCCGTGCTATGGGACTTAAAACTCACGGTATTGTATTTTTCGTTGTTCATAGGAGGATTATACTCTCTTGTTCCAGTTCTCAATCCAATTCTTGTACTCTGAGGAAGATGTCCAGTGGTTTCTGTGAGTGAGATTGTTGAGCAGAGCAAGGGTCTTAGGCTTACACCAGAATGCGAAACGGTTCGACGGGTGATATTCTATCCCAGCAAGAAGTCCATCAAGGGGATTTACTATTGTGGTGAATCACAAAGCAAAGATTCAATTTTATTCCAGTCCCCCCTATATCCACAGTACGGTGTGGAGGTTCCTATTCCGGTATATGACTACGTCAGCGCGCAGGATAAAGGCGCATATGTACCCCAATCACCTGGGTTTCAAGATCTAGAACGTAAGACGGAAAATTTGACCAGATGAACAGACGTCCCTTACGTTCATTCAACGTGCAAAGAGGTTAATCTTAGAGCTAAAACTTGCTGTTGTCGCCCCACGAAATGGAATACGATGATACCCGGTCCCTTTGTATAGATATTTGGTGAGGTAGACGCTAAGACGGTTGGGTCCTTAGTCTATCCACACGTTCAATCAAGGTGGGAAAGCCTGGGGCGGATCAAAGCATCATCTAATTATGACATGATAGATCTCAGTAACCTGTATATTCCTCCAACTGGGGCTCTGACTCATTGTCTGGATTGCGGTATATAACGCTTTGATAAATAATGTGCGGCTCAGTTATGCCGCGCGCTTACATGGAGCCTGCTTCATTTATCCGCTTATTACTAAATGTAGTAATAATAGCCGCGCATTGCAGCACCCTACACGGTCCCTACGAGTTCCCCGCTTAATTACACTTTTGAGCCCTTGTGGACGTTTAGTCTCATTTTGGTTCTTCCAAGCAATTAATACTAGTAGCGGGCTAGTTTACCTGTTCGTTCAATGGCATAGCTATTATTTGTACTATGAAACGTTCAACTTATAAATTAGACACTGTAAATCTACACTTTTATAGGATACATCATTCGAGAGAAGTATCCTGCAACTCCCCCGCGTAGTAGATACCTATACTTCCACAACCTTCTGTCGTTTACCTCTACTTCCTCTGGTTTAAGGATTTTCGCAATGGTCTCATCTTTCAGTTTTTCATGAATTCCTTTATGCGTATTCACAATCTCTGAAATTGCCAGCTGCCGTTGACGAAGTACCTTACGGATCTTCCACTCACGAAGAATAAACATTGACAAGCCGGCTACCAAAAACATAATTCCACACAAGATCTGGGTGTGAAGAAACGGCCTCCCAAGGCTGCTAGTTTTGTCCTTCAACTCCAATGCGATAACCTCGGCAAATGTCAGTGGAAAAGCCACAATTACACTCATATAACTGAATGCAGCTGGAAACATCTCTATGCCCGCGATATCTACAGCCATAGGCTGGTTGTTCACTGATGCACAGCCTACCGTCAACCCACATACAAAGGCCCATGCAATCAAACTACCATAGCTTGTCGCGTTGATCCAGAAGGCAAAGATGAGAATCGCGAATAAAATGGGAAGAAAGACTGAAAAGTTAATGCGCCCCAGCTTGTCGGACAAATAACCAATTCCCGGACGGCCGAAGACCTGCCCTAGGTTCATCACGGCAGTCACGTTAGAACCCTGCTTCCGGGTTAAACCAATAGAAGAGGCGTAGGAGGACATAGAATATAGAAGTGTGATGTATCCAATATTGCACAAGCTGAACCAGAACCCCACAATGTTGATCGGAAGGAAAGTGACGATTTTGGGGTTGAATACCACGCGGATAGCCTGTCTCAATGGGGGTTTCTGAAACGGAATCTTGTGCTGTGGGTAGTCCTTGGGATACTGTTTTATCAAACAAACTGCCACAACACAGCAGAAAAACGTAACAACTCCCACCATCCGAAGTGGCCACCTGTGGTTACCAGTTATTTCCATTAAACGCTGACAGGAAAGAGAGAATATAATGCCCCCAATCCCAGCGCCACTCACCGTAAGGCCTGCGGCAAGGGCTCTCTTGTAGTAAAACCAGTTGGGTAAGATGGCTATACTGGATGTTGCAATCAAGGCAAACGAAATACCAATCATCAACCCCTGAGTGAGAAAGAGCTGCCAAATATTTGTTGCAACGCTCGCAAGCATGTAGCCTGCCGTCTGGATGACGATTCCGAGAAGCATGGTGGGCTTGAGGCCCAAGTAGCTTACAAAAATAAAGACGAAAGGGGATAATGCAAGAGACGTACCGATCACCAATCCACCAATCATGGCATAGTGGAAACTTGTGGCCCCGGGGAAGTAGTTCAGAGAGAGGTAATAGTTGAGGAAAACGCCATAAGAAGCGTTGGATCCCCAAGTAGCCACAGAGAGAAGGCAACAGCATGCTGCAATCACCCAAGAATATCCCCCATCCGGAATCCCCCTCGATGGGTCGTCATCTGGCTGGTTTGTATCAGCATGTTCCGCCTCAAAAGCAGACATACACGGTTGGCCAGATATACGAGAGGCCTGATGGGAGAGTTGAGACTGTACAAGAGATAAGCCAGTTTCAGGCATCAAGTCCATGGTAGGGTCCGAAGCGCGTTGCTTTTCAGTAATAAGGTTATCATCTCTTACTGCATCGATCATCAATGATAGTTTCTGCGCCAAAGGGTTCTGGCTGGCACTGGAGTTAATGCGAGATATCACATGTGAGAAGTGCGATCTTTGAGAGCGGATTGATGTATTGTCGATGCTAGTAGAAATAGAGGTACCATCTATTCCATGAGCCTCTTGGCTATTTGGGCATATTTTCCCCAGTGTCTCATAGAACAGAGCCGGTGGAGGCTCGGGCGAAACTCGATGGGAGTTGAAGGAGTCTATAGAATTCTGTTCTTCTTCAGGGGTGTGAGAGTATTTTTCATTCATTTGGCGGAATTTATTCCTCAGGGTACATTAATTATAAATTTACCAGGTTTCTGGAAACTCCTTGTTGATGAAGGTGGAGCTTTGGAATAGTCTTAGCAGTGGGCGGAATATTTTGAATGGAACTAACGATTCGTAGGTATGTGTTAGATAGAACAGACAAAAGCGACAGAACTCGATGGATAGCTATCTAGTAAACTCTGGAGATGAACTATAGCGGAAGCTCAAAAATGACATTTCTCATGCGATAAGGTGCACAAACAGTGAGTGATGTGGGAAAAAAAAATACATAGAAACTAGATGAAAGAATGCTACAAGTATAGCTAGAATTTTTTTTATGGTGAACACAAAACGAGACCCCCTTTGAGTCTAAAAATTCTGGTATAACGGGAAGAGTCATAGGTGCTGGGACTAGAAACTTTGATAATTGTCCTAGAGCCTGAAAATTCATGCATGCGTACATTCGCATAACTTCTCGCCACCCCGATCCCCGCATTTCGGTATAGCAATGATACGAGGTGCGGTTATTTCACCATCCCTCAGAATGAAGGGATATTGCGTATAATTTTCGGTAAAGGGGGCGTCTATCCATTCATAGTCGAATACACCTTGTCCCTCGTAATACTACTTCGAATAATTGTTTTTGGCCTTATGACGACATATGGTAAATCCAGGCGAGCCCAAACGCAGGCTTATTGTGGATCCCCGGTCCGGCTGTTACACACAACCAGGGATAATTTCGCTGCATGTTCCCTCCAATAAACGAGCGTGACTAAGTCATAACCTTAATCGGGTATTCCCTGGTTGGATCATCATCCGTTTGTTTAACGACTGAACCCAAAGGGAATTTATTCTTTTCTTTTCTTTTCTTTTCTTTCCTCCACGCCTTGCCCCACAGTGCGTGGCTAGTCAGAGGAGGGATATTGAACACTAATTGATATTGTACAAGAGGGCGGCCTTGTGAATCAATTCCATGGTGAGGTTAGTCGCGTACTACTTTTCGGTAATAATGCTGACATCTCATGTAGGTACGGCGCCAAAGATATCTTTTTGAATACGTTTTAGGGCAGTTGACGATCTGGACTGAGTGTCCGCGTATTAGAAGGAGATCGTGTAGACGCCGATGGAAATGTTACCACTGGTAGAGGTGGACTTCGCGTCCTGAGTATACGGTTTTATATCAATTGGAAGAGTATGTTCAATCGGTTGTTTACTATGATGAAAAACTAGTCCAGACGACAGAGAATGGGGCCAGGTTCAGGTTGATGCTACCTGGAGGACTTTCGTTCATGGTACTGGATTTTTACAGGTCTGGTTACTCAAGGAGGATTGTCTGATATTTGTAAATCCTAGCCAGAAGTGGAAAAAAAATAGATATTAAGATTTCATACTTGCGCATTGAGATTTATACTTTCTCGGGATGGATAAGACACTAACCAAGAACCTCAGATGTTGATAATAACCAAGAACTTCGGATGCTAGGACCAGGTGAAATAAGAGGATATGTACTACAAATCTGTTTCCAAGCCATCTTCGGCTCTGTAAGCACAAAACGCACCATATTTTTGAGGGTTTATATATATTAAGACGGATTTTATCGCCAGGACAAGGAATAAATATCAGAGGCTCCAATAGGTTGGAGACAATTCTCTATTTTAGAGCGTTCATCCCTTTATCGTATTTTAATGTACGGCCAGACACGCTTGTGTATCCACCATGTTCCAACTCCAAGAAAATCAATTCCTTTTATAAACTTGAGCTTATCGGTAAAACCCACCTACCTGCGGCTAACTCACACATAATACTCCCCTGGTTCTTCTGTTAATTTGAGCCTCGCATGGTTGGACATATTTAATCTGCCCTGCCCAACAATGCAGAAATTCAATAGCTCAAACTATGTCAACTCTTTCAATACTCTTTACTCTCCAAAATAAAGAAGCAGAAGTATTTGATCGCCTGGTATATCTCCTTACCCACTGGAATAATGTGTTTTGGTGGTAGCAAGAAACCATGGTCACCCGAATCTCTCAACTTAATCTGGAACGCCCAGTATGCCTTGTTATGGTACATGTAGTCCAAGCTAGTCCCGGATCCCAAACTTGGTTCGATATCCACGTCGCGGTCCACGCACGCGGGCAAAACGTTGTAGTATCTGCCTGAGGATAATCTAATTGCTTTAGACATGCCGTACGCCAACTCAATCAAGTTTTCAGAATCACGGGGTTGTTGTTCACAGGACCAGGCGTATGGGTATAAGATCTGCTGCGAATACGAGTGCAAATCTAAATACCCCAAGATCTGGTTAGTGTGGTTCGTAAGGAAGTTGTTCCACTGTTGGGCCTCGATCGCTTCAAACGAGTCTTCGCCTGAGTAGTTCTCACCGCAAGGGTTGAACGCGTCGGAGTGCTGCCAGCGAAAGTCGAACGAGTGGTCTATGTCGAGCCCAAAACAACGAGGGTTGAAGGTTTCCTGTCTGTTCTTGCGCCACAAACGATCCACTGACCAAGTGTGGTAGTAGCCATCAGGGTTAAAAACAGGAATGAAGATAAAGTCGAGCGACGTGAGAATCTTACGGAGCTTCCGGTGTTTATGACCGTCAACGCTATCGGTTATATGATCATAAGAGCGGAGAAGCCTGAACAAAGAGTAACAGACGGTGGAGGTGGAGATCCACTCACGAGCATGGAGGCCTCCGGTGATGACAATCGTCCGTCTCTCAGTGGGATCGTCCTCGTGATCAAAATCTGTATCTGGTGCTCTGGTGCCGTCGTCTTTGTGGTTGTCTTTATGAGCGACAGACAAGTGCAATGCGGACATCTCTCTGCCTTCATAGGTTTTCCCGATGCGTTCGTGCTTCAAGATGTCGGGGTAAGTGGCCCTTAACATCTCGAACCAGAGATACACCATGTCGAGATTGCGGTACTGCTTGAAGAACAAGTCTGTCATAATGTTCAACTCCTCCTTGGCCATGTCAGTCGTGAGTTCTGGGCCAGTTCTGGAGAGATAATCCATAAGCACCGCTGTTTCACCAACAGTCTCGGTTGTGTTAACCGAAGCTTGCGGGAAGGTTTCGTAGACCGACTGGGCCAAGTCTGGGATAATGATCGAAACCGGGACATCAGGGAGGTTATACTCCTCTAAGATTTCAGCAAAAGCTTCAACGTCGGAAACACGGATGTCAAAGAACTTGTCCAGTGAGGACTTGGCCCAAACATCCAAGGAATATTTAGCTATCATGGCGTAGCATTGCTTCTTGAATAACATCTCATCAGTGGCGGGCAACCCCGAGTAGTCGAGTCGAAGGACCTTCTCGGTGGGGGGGTACTGAAACAAGTCTATTGGTGGCAAACGCTCGTCATCTACAGGGTCTAGTGACAAGTAATGTGGAATGGACTCTTTGGCAATATCTGCGTCAAAGCGGAGAAGCAGTTTGATGGATTGCCCGCCGAACACGTTCTGGAGACTGAGGCAAAGCACTGGCTCGAGGATCGCGAGAAAGAGGCAAGAGTAGGCGGCAGCTAATGTGCACGGCGAAAGGAAAGTAAACTTCATTATGTGAGATGGATACGACAGAAAATGTACACTGGTGAGTTGCTGTGGGAGATAAACGCTAGAAAGGTCTCGTCGGAGACAGCTGGGAAGAAAACGGGTTGGGGAAAGTTCAATGTCTATGTAACCGTGTAACACATTCAGATGTTAAACGCTTAATCAGGGACTAGGATCGGGCTCAGCTAGGTCAAAGGTAGAGCGCATAAAATGATACCCCTTCACATTGCGCTCACGTGGGGACGATTAGATTCGCCTAATCGGTGAAGGTATTGTTTTTCCGTGCGTAGTAGACAAGTGATTATATAAGCAGTGTAGTTTTTCTTGCGCACGTGCGCTTATACACCTGCTTGACTCAAACCTAGGAACTGAGCATACGAACGGGTAGGTGGCTGCGGTACAGCTTGAAGGTATATTTTGTGAAATATTTGAGAATATACCAAGAGATTTAGATAGCTAGTTATGCTCAAAGGGGAGATTTGCTCAGTTGTGGTGGGTAGGATAGCCAAGTCTTTTTGCCTATTCATTTAATTCCCACAGCTAGCCACGATTAGAACCTAAACGGAAAACTAATGTAACATTGATTTTCTAATTATCTAGAACCAGAAGTTATTCACGTTTAAAGACAAAAGTAAAAATCTTTCACAAAGTCAGTCTCACAGCTACTCACACTGCACTACAGACTATTTCGTGGATTGGCAACGTAATCAACGCACCAATTCCTTTGTATATACCAATAGAACAAACCTGAGGGGATTGAAAATTCTATCGATTTTAACATGGTTGAAATCCAACCCAAGTATGAATCTGAGGTCATAGTTTTACCATTCTAAAACACGATAAATTATAAAAATACTAAAACCTCTTACACATGTGAATAGTTATATATCCATTGTTCTAGTTACTTAATCTTTGCTACTCTCTTCTGCTCACGGCTCTTTAGACTCCTATTTAAAGACATGGTTAGTACCTAAGACTTTAACAACACTATCAAATATGAAAACACAAATATCAGTATCTTTAATCTTGTTTAGAATTCGCCAGTACCCAGAAAATGGTAAACTGCGTTTAAAGCCTAAAACGGCAAGCGGCCATATGGCAAAATCATTGATCCGCCAGGGGGAGGATCAATGATCCGAGATTTTATCCTGCATTATAACAACTCGCTATCGGTCACAGAAACTGGACTAAAACCAGTATCTGTATGTTTCCCCACAATATGCTTCTAAATGAACTGCTTTACTGCGGTATAAAAGGATGTAATATCCGTACCCTCATAAATTTCAAAAAGATCATTACCTAGCACCTAAAATGTCTGGAATTACCCTTGCTAACTGGTACTACCGTGAAGCCTCCGAAAAATCGTGGACACCTGCGAGCGATTCAACCAAAACATGCACGGAGATTCATGTGGATTTGATCGCCAGACAAGAGATTCCCGATCCGTTTATCGATATGAACGAGAAAGAAGTCCAATGGGTAGCCGAAAAAGACTGGGAATACCGTTCTCTCTTTGCGGTGACTGCAGATGCTCAAAGTTTTGCCCACCACCAGTTCGTGTTTAAGAGCCTTGATACCTTTGCCCTGGTTTACCTCAACGGGGAACTCATTTTAGAGGCCGATAATATGTTTCGAGAATATGCAGTTACCGTCAAACCTGGCCAGATTAAGTTTGGGGGCGAGAACGAGATGCTTATCCACTTCCAGAGTGCCTTACTGGTTTCCCGCAGCATCGAGAAGAAGAGAGGTATTGCCAAAGCGTTTAACGGGGAAACCAACAGAGTGTACGTAAGAAAAGCGCAGTACCACTACGGGTGGGACTGGGGCCCAGTATTAAATACATGCGGCCCCTGCAGACCTATCTTGTTTCATAGTTATGACCTGAGGTTGGGGAACATTTTCGTGAAGCCGTTGGTCGACGACTTGACAGCCTCTAAGGTTGAAGTGGAAGTAGAGGTGGAACTTCTTGGTAATGCAGGGGGGTCTGTCAAGATTGACGTTTTGAGTTATGATAACTCCACTGGTGTAATTGGTGACTTGATTACTACAATGTCGTCTAATTCTACGGTAACAACTTTATCAGTCAAAAACCCAAAGTTTTGGTTCCCGGTGGGGTACGGCAATCAAGACAGATACGCCTTCAGAGTTACATTGCTCTACGGCTCAGTTGAGATTGAAACATCCACGCAGCTCGTAGGGTTGAGAAAGGTTGAACTTGTTCAAGAGACTTTTGCGGACCTGCCAGGCTCCAGTTTTTATTTGAAAGTCAACAACATCCCGGTTTACTGTGCTGGCTCCAATTGGATTCCAGCCCATTCCTTTTCCACAAAGCTCACCAACCGGGACTACACCGACTGGCTAGAGATCATGATCAATGGTAACCAAAATATGATCCGTGTGTGGGCGGGAGGTTACTACGAAACTGATTGGTTTTACGAAGAATGTGACCGTCTCGGGTTATTGGTTTGGCAGGACTTTATGTTTGCCTGTGGGCAATACCCAGGTGACCTGGAATTCATCGCTCTGGTCTCCCTCGAGGTGGAATCGCAGTTGAAACGGTTGCGAAATCACTGCTCGTTGGCCATTTTTGCCGGTAACAATGAGGATTATCAGGTTGCCGAACAATTCAAGTTGGAATGGGATCCTAGTGATAATAGTGGCGACTACTCTAACACAACTTTTCCCGCCCGAACCATCTACGAAGTCATTCTTCCAAAGTTAATGGCCCAGTACTTACCAGATGTCCCGTACCACCCTGGTAGTCCATTTGGAGGCTCACATTCGGCCGATCCCACCATTGGGGATGCCCATGTTTGGGACATCTGGCACGGAGCGCAGTTGCCGTATCAAGATGCCCCAAGCCTTAGTGCTCGCTTTGTATCAGAGTTTGGTATGGAAGCCCTCTGCTCTTTAAAGACTTATCGCGAATGTATTACAGATATCTCCGAGTTGTACCCTCAGAGTGAGACAGTGTGCCACCACAATAAGGCGGATGGATTCGAGAGACGCTTAGCGTTGTATGTGATGGAAAACATCAAGGTTACCAGCCTTGACCTCGAATCGTGGATCTATGCTACCCAACTTATGCAGGCTGAGTGTCTTTCCTTTGTGTATAAATCGTGGAGACGCAACTGGAAGCGTGATGGTGAGAGGTTTACGGGGGGGACCCTTGTCTGGCAGATCAATGACTGTTGGCCGGTGGCCAGCTGGGCCATCGTAGACTTTTACAAGCGGCCAAAGTTAGCCTATTATGCAGTGAAGCGTGAGAGTGCACGGCTTACCCTCGGAAGCTACCGCACAGAGGTAGTGGAGGGAACAGTGACTCGTGTTTCGGAGGAGGCTCCACCCCATGATTACGCTCCAAAGGTGTACGACTTGGATATCTGGGGTGTAAATGCATCGGTGGGAGTCGTTGAGGGAATCTTGAAAACGGACGTCTATAACATTACTACCGGAGAGAAGCTTTTCTCGTTGGATGACAGGGCGGTTAGCTTGGCCGAAAACGGGTGCACCGATTTGGTCATAAAGTTGAGATTGCCAGACATGCCGGTGGTGATAAACTCGATATTGGTTTCCCGGGAAAGTCCAAGCGTAGTGCTTTCCAGATCTAGTGATTGGCCCCAGCCATTGAAGTTCCTCAAGTTTCCCAAAACGAACATTAAGATGATTGTTTCACAGGGAAAGGTGGAGCTTTCCTCTGATAAGCCTATCAAGGGCGTGGAGATTGTGCTCGACGACTTAGAAACGGAGATTTTCTTGTCTGACAACGGGGTTGACTTGTTTCCCGGCGAAACCCGTATAATTGAAGCAAAGGGGTTGAAGGGGGATGAAAAACTAAGAGTACGGTACTACAAATAACGTGTCTATCTGACGTTTAGACCACGTTTCAATATTATGCTTAGTATTAAGTTATGGTATGCTGTGTTATACAGAATAGGTAAGAGTAACTCGCCCCATTACGCTCCAGATATGGATACACATCAACGAAACCTTTAACTTTGATTTGTCATAGAAGGTGCAAAGATACTAGTAGATCAGTATAATACAAGATATACCAAGATATCCATCAAAGACATGAAAATTACGGCTAACTTTTCGACCCAAGAACTTTTATTATCGTTATCAGTTTATACACACACCTCTTGTCTGACTTAAATAATTTAAATATATATATTTTTTCGAATAAAGTCATATACCGATCCGTTTTTATTTCCCTTGACAGCTACCCCGGCTCCGGTCCTTCCTGAATATCATCCTGCATTTAACACAATGTGGTTATCGGATAGGTAAAATACTTGGCCGCCATACCGCACCAAAACTGAACCTGCTTCAACTATCACAAGCTTTCAGCTAAATCGTCCGACCAAAACTATTCTATCCATGTTTAATTTCAATGGCCTGACAGCCAAGAAGAGAATCGTCAACTTGGGTGGTAACAGGCGCCAGATCAACAAGTCACAGCTTCTCGAGCAAACCCGCCTTGAACGCGAGAAGCGTGAGTGTCAGAGACTAGAGGAAAATGCCGCTGTTATCATCCAGAGCCGGATTCGCGGCCATCAAGATTTGAATGAAGCTAAGAGGCATATTTACCAGAAATGGAGCCAGCTAGAGGTGTCGGATACTCAACAATACCTCCGCTCCGTTTCTTTCACCATCAGATACGCCGCCACCCATAATCTCTACAAGACCCAGGAACTAGAACAGATCTGCAGAGTGTTGGAAGAATCTGACATTACTTTATTTACCACCCAATCCGTTCAAAATTTGTTAGAGGGTGTGCTCGACTGCTTAAGTCGCTTTCCCGTTAACACGCCACTCCTACACATCTTGGAGACAATACAGGGAAAGTGGGGTTGCTCACTAGACTACAAGCAGCTTATTCCAATCCTCTCGGAGGTGTCTGAGGCTGAACTTGCGTTTCTGTTGATTGTGAAGGTGGGCCAATCAGGAGACCCCGAGCAGCGGGCCCAATTTATCCGCTTCTTGTCAAAACCGCAGATCGTAAGGCAAGCCACGCTTAATATCGATTTGAATCTCCTTAACATTGGTGTTTCAGAAACTGACTGGACCATTGAGCAAAATGAACCCAAGTTCCACTTTCTCGTGAACTATATTGATTTGGTAAACAGAAACACACCCTTCTTCAGCAAAGCATCAGAGTTTCCAGGACAGTACCAAATAATTACCTCCTTCATTAAAGTGTCATGTTCTCTTGGGTGCCTGGTGGTGCTTAGGAATCTGCTTGATGATGGGCTAGGAGATGGAAACCCCGCTAGCGGGGATCTCGAGGTCAGCGAACCTTACACCATTCAAATGGTAGAGAGGTTGTACTCCTTCAGTTTCATTCAACGATTGTCTTCCTTCTTGAAGCACAACAGCACCGATGAGGCCCGTGAGCTGACTGCACTTTTGCTTGCATACCTTGTGAATATGGTGCCAGGCATGGCCCAGACGCTTTTCATTCACATGACGATTGACTTTGAGGTTAACTACTTTGAAATCCTCTGCAAGTCGGTTATTTCCGACGCTAGAGGGATGTATGACGTTGTTGTGGAATCTGACAACAACTTCATCAGACTTGACCCGTTGTCAGCGAGGCTGTTTTTCACGGAAAACTGCACATACTGGCATAAGGTCCACTTGTTCCAGGAGTACTTTCAGTACTTTCTCGTGATTCTCACAATGAATGAGTCTCGAACCCACAACCAAGAGTATGCCACGATGTTTATCCAGAAGGATACCATCTTTCCTGTTTTCTTGAAGAAACTCTGCTTGACGCTATTGTTTAATGAGAAAGGGCTAGTGGAATGTACCAGAACTACCGGTAGTGCCCGTCTCTACCACTCCTTAGTGAGCTCTTCGGTGAGCTTGTTCCGCAAACTACACATGAACTATTTGAAAAACGGCAAGACATCAGCTTCTGGCATTTGGGAGTTGAACCTCTCCACCATCAGCGTCCATCGCCTACTCCCGTTCCTCATCGAGCAAGAGAGCAAGCGGTTGAAGGAGCTTTCATACGATAGCTCAGACGATGACATGAACGTGGAAGTCGGCACGGTGGTTGCTGGTAGAACCAAGAGAGAGGTCCGCGGCACCCCGCTGAATGAACATGCGTTCAACTATACGCTCCTCCAACAGTTGCCCTTCTTGATTCCTTTCAAAACCCGCGTAGAAATCTTCCAAAGCTTGGTCTCGCTCGATTTTTCACGTGTGCACCAGCGCGGCCATCGGTTCAACGACTTCTTCAACTCTGACGCCTACGGGAAGCGGCAAGCGGGGAATATCAGACGGCAGCACATCATTGAAGATGCCTACGCTGAGTTTGGCAAGTTGGGAGATGGGTTCAAGGAGCAGTTGAGCATCACCTTCTACAACGAATACGATGGGGATAAGCCTGAAGCAGGGATCGATGGTGGTGGAATCACCAAGGAATTTTTGACCAGTATTGTCAGGGAGTTATCATCATCTGAAAGTGGCTATTTCCAGGAAACACCCTCCCGAGGCCAATTATACCCCAACCCAGACATCTACTACAAATTACGGTCGGGCGTGGAAAAACCCGAACAATTGCATAGGATAGAGGTGTTCAAGTTCTTGGGAAACGTGATAGGGAAGTGTTTGTACGAAACCGTCTTGATTGATATGACCTTCTCCCCGTTTTTTATGTCCAAATGGCAGAATTCCTCCACCCGTAATGTCGCTCAGAGCCGTAGCACGTTCAATGACCTCCGCGACTTGGACTCTGAGCTTCATCACAACTTGGTCAAGCTTTTGCAACTCACAGGAGAAGATTTGGCCTCATTGGATTTGAATTTTACCATTAATGAGGTTGTAAACGGAGAGGTAAAGACATTCGACTTGATAGCGCAGGGATCGAGTATCCGGGTGGACGAGCATAACCGTTTACAATACCTACAGGCCGTGGCTGATTTCAAGTTAAACCGGTCTCTCAGCTTCCAAACCGTATCATTTGTGGAGGGGCTTTACGAAATGATCCCCCAGCAATGGCTCAACATGTTCAACCCCTTTGAGTTACAAATGTTGTTGTCTGGTGGCGAAAAAGATATAAACGTGGATGACTTGAAGCAGAATGTGCAATATGGGGGGTACGACCTCGATATTGACCTGACCATACGCGATTTCTGGGAGATCTTTGAGCATGAAATGACCCCAGTGGAGCGCTTCAAACTCATCAAGTTTGTAACCTCCGTACCTCGCGCCCCGTTGCTTGGGTTTGCAAGTCTTACGCCTAGGTTTGGGATTCGAAATGCCGGCTTTCAAGACCGCGAGAGATTGCCCACGGCTTCCACCTGCGTGAATTTGTTGAAACTTCCGGATTACCGGGACAAAAAGGTGTTGAAAGAAAAGTTGTTATACGCCATCAACGCAGAGGCAGGATTTGACTTATCCTAGACGAGAGTAATACATGATCATATCTTATACGGTAAATTAACTCATAGGTAATGGACTAATACAACAATGTAACGGTTAAGCGTCGTCGTTGGCAATCTTAGTTATCAATTTGCCTGGGCCCTTCTTGTCGCTGAACAACAAACTCCAGGTCTCTGGGATCTTGGAGAACTTGTCGTCGGTCAAATCAACCAAGGTGAAAGAAGAGGCATCGCACTTGACCTTACCCGCTTTAAGAGCAACGCTGATGTCGGCGATGGCCTTTGGGAACTGGTCAGTAAGGTCACTGCAGATGAACCCGGTGACGGTCAATCTGTTTGTGATAATCTGGCCCCAGTTAGAAATCTTCAGCAGTTCCAGATCATTGTAACCAGCAATCGCGCCGCAGGCAACAATCCTACCGAATGGTTTGACGATTTGCAACATGAGATCCAAGATCTTACCACCGACGGAGTCGAAGTAGACATCAACGGTGTTGACCCCACCGATAGCCTTCTGTAAGTTCTGCTTGAAATTCGGGTCCTTGTAATCGACAGCGGCATCAGCACCGATGGATTCAACATATTTGCACTTCTCAGCCCCACCGGAAATACCAATCACTCTCTTACAACCAATAATGTGTTTGGCAATCTGCACACACATGGAGCCGGTGGCACCACTGGCGGCAGAAATAACAACAGTGTCGTCCTTAGTAACCTTACCAACATCGATCAAACCCACGTAGGCAGTCAAACCGGTCAAGCCAATAACATCCAAGTACATGGTCAATGGGATGGAGGTGTCGGCAATTTTATTAAAGATTCTGGACTCGTCAACAGTGACATACTCTTCCCAGGCCAAGAGACCGGTAATATAGTCACCGGCAGTGTACTTGGAAGACTTAGACTCGATGACCTTACCCAAGCCTAAGGATCTCATGACGTCGCCTTCGGAAACCAACGCCGCGTACATTCTGTCTTGGTTAGCACCCTTTTGAATCCATGGTCTTTGAGTTGGGTCGTTAGAGAGGTACAAAATCTTCACAAGAACTTGATTCTCTTTCAACGCCTCGATTGGCTTGGCGGCTTCCAACTTGAAGGTGGCATCTGGGGATCCCAAGTCGAAGTTGCAGGCGGTTAGCGGAGAGTTCTGCAAGATGAAGGATTTGGTGGTAGCTGGAGCGGTCATTGAGCAATGTTGATTGATATGGATAATGATAAACTTGATACAGAAAGCAGGGATCCTGGACTTTATATAGAGATCTTTAGCGCCCCAACTATTTTACATGCACGATACGGGGTTAGCAAGGATTGAGCTGGAAACCAGGGCGCATTTAGTAAGCACGCCGATTTCAGAATTACCACCTTTTGGTAGGCTTACGTTTGCACTCTAGAGACACTACTGTATGTGTAATCTATACGTAGTGCTAAGACCAAAGGTTTAGTGATAGTCAGGTACCACTCACTTTCGCTCGATTGCTCTCTTTAGTACAGGAGGCAGAAAAGCGATGGTGCAGGGATACAATGTAAAAAATTGAGCGTCCACGTCCAATTGGCTCAGTTAGAGATCTCGCAAGAGTCACAAAAGTATGGAACGTACATCTCTTCTAAAAATCTTGGTCTAGAGTCGGTGTTTAATTGGATAATAGGCCGCCAATCTGGTTCTTGAAGGCGGACACGGCCATAATCCTCTGCACGGATTTCGGAGAAAACGTCTGCCGAACTCCACCCACGTACAGGAGTACATGCATGCCACCATCATTCTGCAACTATCAGTCACTCCTGCCCCCCTGTCATTTGTAAGCAGTAGTCGATATGCTGGTTTAGCTTGCAGCGGGACTTTGACGCCTCGGATCCCGGAACCTGAAATCTTTAAAGCTTGTCGGTATGTTCATCAGGAACTAATCTTCAGGACGGAATTTCGGTACACGCACTAGCCAACTCTCGAGACCGGAATCAAACGAAAAGCGTGGGCCTACCAAAAGGCAGTACACAACTAATCTAATTCCTACAAATGGTTATTCCTGGAAACTCCTATTGTTGAATAAATTGACGTCTCATTTATATCAAGGATAATCTCCCGCAGCCAACCGAGGACCCATTACCGGAAAAGTTTTTAGACCCCCTCCCCCCTCCCCCCTTCCACTCTCTAATAGTGTATGCTGTCTGCACATGTACTGCTCAAACACGTCAACGGAAATCTGCGGAGAATATGTCACGGAAAATAAACGTTAATATACATGGACTGGACACAGTCTAATTCTCTAGTTGGTCCAAGTAGTCCTTTTGATAGAACTTCTTTGGCAAGTCGAAGCCCGAGTGTATGGTGCTGTAGACAACACCGCCCAATCTGCCGACTGGTTTCAACTTCTCCATGTCCGCCTCGTTAGTCGATTCGTTAAGAAGGTCGTCTCTGATATGGAAATTGACAGCCTGGATGATGAGCAAGGTTCCAGTCTGCTTGGTGTCGTCCTTCTCAGAGTACCACTTGTGGTGGGTGACCAATTTCCCTTCGATCGAGAAGGCAGATTCCTGGACATGTTGTGGCTTCACGAGGGTAGATGGCAACGGCGTGAGACCAGACAACTCCCATTCGCTGACGTCAGGGGGAGAGTCGATGCAAGTATAGTTTGCAGCTTCCACGAACCATTCGGACATGATGTTAATGGTGCACTCACCGGTGGCCAAAATATTGGCGGGGGTATCTTTGAAACGGCCTGGTCCGCCGCTGATACCTACACAGAAGAGAGGGGGGTCGACATTGACGACATTAAAAAAGGAGAACGGCGCCAAGTTTTCAGTGTTGGTTACTGGATTGATGGACGAGATCAAAGCGATGGGACGCGGGGTGACTGTGGAGATTAATAACTTGTAGTTGTCCGCAACAGATCTGGAGGACGGAGTAACCTCGCTCTTTGGCACCTTTTCCCAAAGCGCCTCAGGGTAAAGCACCTTGTTGGCACCGGAGCCCTGCTTCCAGTTTGGGTTGATGGTTTGGTGCAGCTTATAGTGCGAGTTTCTTGTGTCGAAAGTCGGCAATATTTCCTTCTTTTGTTGGGTCATTATGGATGTTGGATAGCGATCAAACGGCTAGGCTAGTTGTCGAAAATAAAGTGGAAATGGCTGCTTTATACCTGCCATTAGTTATCAGCGAGTTGATTTTCCGGAGATATGGTGCAATGCCACACTTACGGAAGAGCAAAAGAAATGTGAACCGGGGCCGGGCCGGTACTTTCCGATGCATGAATTTGTTATCCTGTGCATGGGATTGTTGTCGGATCTTTCACACAAGGATTATGCACGTCCGGGGCATCTGATCGGATTCGAGCCGAAGACGTATATCCGATGTTTTCCGCAGTTTGGAGACTATCACCTGAATATCTGGATTCACTTCATTAGTATTAAGAGTATAATGCGTCTATTTCTGGGTGTTTTTAGTCCCATAAGCCTGGACTATATTTACAGTTGTAGCGAGTTAAAGGTTGTATGAATGCAGGGTTCTTGGTCTCCGCCAACATTGACAAACGAGGGCTAAATTTAACCAAGTTACCGGCTTTAGATCTCTGCGCTATGTTATGACAGAAATTTATACATAAAACCATTGCGGTTATTCATTCTGATCGAGCTCACACTTTGGATCGGTTTTATCCCAATGCTTATCGGTCAGCCTTTTTGATATTGCTAAGGTCACTGTTGCTAAAGGATATCCCTCTCTAAAGCTCTTTGTGGTTCTGATTGGCCATCTATTAGAATGGTTATATTTCTTATTCCCATACTACATTAGATTATATTGGTGTTATAAATAAGCTAAATATGAGCAGAGACAGGAGCTTCGCTTATAAACTGGGGGAAACAGCTGTAAGTTCGGCCCAGCCACTTTCGGCCTCGGCAAAGGCATCGTAGCCAAACAAGAACTTTTGGAAGACTGGGTCGGCCCAGGGGTTTGGACAACCCTCTTGTGGTGGGTTAAGGGCGCACAAGGCGTCTCTCTTGACCTGCTCTGGACCGTCGTGACAGTGGTAGACGTTCCTGCAGTTGGTGGAGCCCTGGACAACCCGGGTGGTTCTGGCCTTGCGGAGCTCCTCAAATTTCTGCAAAGTGGCATGAATCTGGGATTTTTTCTGGATACGACCAAACAATCCAGTCAAACAGGCAGCATCTTCGACGGCCTGGGCAGCACCCTGGGCGAGATATGGCAAGGTGGCATGGCAGGCATCGCCCATCAAGGCTATATTAGCGGTGTCGTGAACCCAGGTGTCCATTTCTCTGGAGTTCTGCAATCTCCACTTGGAGGTTTCATGAACCAAGGCCCACAAGGACTTTAATCTTGGATCCCAGTCCTTGAACATCTCTGGCAATTCCGTGTCTAAAGCGTTTTGTACGTTTACTCCGGCTGGTAGGGTGTCTGGGGACAAGACAACAACATTGCAAGTTTCCCCACCTTGCAACAAGTAGATGACAATGTGGATATCTGGACCCCAGAAAAAGGTAATATTTGGCTTCTCATAGATGAACTTGAGCTCCTTGTACTTTCTCATTTCAGACACTTTGATCAAAGCACGGTAGGCCAAGTCACCGGTGTCGTGAGCTGGGTCATCTTTGTTCAATATGAGGGAGCGAATCTTGGACTTAAGACCGTCTGCAGCAATAACCACATCTGAGGTGAAGGAGCGGCCGTCTGGGGTGTAGCAGGTGTTGGTTTCAAAGTCAACCTTGTCGATGTGGCAGCCAAGGATGATCTCCACGCCTAATTCTCTGGCTCTGGTAACCAAGATTCTGTGGAAATCGGCACGGTGGATATGGAAGTACTCACCACCGTATTTCTCGACGGTGTATGGGTACAAGTCTTGGGTAGACAAAGTCTTGGTGCCCTTCCAATTGAAGAATCTGAGTTTTTCTGGGAGGGTGGAAACCTTTGCGATGGCTTCCTTGACCCCAAACTGGTCCAAGATGATGGAAGAATTAGGTGGAATCTGGATACCAGCACCTACTTCACCGAGCTCTATAGCCTGCTCCAAAACAGTGACCTTGTGACCGGCCAAAGTCAAACCGATAGCCGCAGCAACACCACCCAAACCGGCACCAACAACGGTGAAGGTCAATGGCAAAGAGGTCTTGACAATTTTAGAATCTTGTGAAGTAGTCATGATGTGTGTGTATAACGTTGGTGTTAACCTGTAACTTAGGGTGGAGAGAGAAACATTATTTCCTGGGGAACAGGGCGGTACTCCTTTATACGAAACTGTTTATCCAGTGGGATAAGCGTTTGTGCGAAACTCTATGTTACTGTCGGCTAAACGTTTACCCTTTTCCTGCAGATTATATCCGTCCTATGAATTTTTCCCAGCGCATTTTTCCCGGGTGGCCGTATAAATCTGGGCGGTCAAGCGAAGACGGGCCTGCGAGCGTCACGCTCGTCAATGGTTTCTGACGGCTAAACATACACCCAGCGGGGAGGCCCCCTCTCTTCATCTAGGCTCGCCACGGATATTCGTAACGGAAATCAATCCTAAAGCGTTTTTTATTCTCAGATGCCGACTAATCAGGATGCATCCGGAGAGCTAACACCGGGATCTAGGGTGATTAATAGCCTCTAAAAGGACAAACAGAACCGGTGGAACATCGACCCCCAACTTACAGAGGGGGGCTTCCTATTTCTAGAATCGAGTAGTATGCTATTGGTAACAGATTACACCGTATCGGCTTCCTTCCCCGGGGGTGAGGCCCTCAAGCCATGTGGCCTAAGATACCGAGTTGGTGGACAGTATTTACCGGGTAATACATTATGCGAGACCGTGGTGAACAGTCAGCATCATTTAGCTTACGTAACGTAATACGTAAGTTGTATTTTCCCGCTTGACGAGGAAGTTACGATATCCTTAACCCGGGAGCTAGTGCTTACTATACTTGTATAGTATGTGGGGCTTTGAGGAACCTTCATACCGAAAAATTGAGAGTGACTCCATTCCGGTAGTATTTATATCCGCACCCCGCTTTGTCTCTAGCATTATAGATATATTGTATATGAAGTACCGGGTCATAGATAGGTGTATTGTTATATATTGGTAATGCAATGGGTTTCTGCCGGCGTGCGCCGCCTTTTAATTTATTTTAATAGGCAACTCGGTCAGGAAAGCCCGGAGTGCTACGATACAAAGTAAGTATGGTGGTGTATAAGGTTGTAGATGAGGGTCTTGCGAGTTCTAAGTATTTCATCCAAGTTGTAATTCATTTTATTTTTTGAACTGTTCTTATATCATTAAGATATATATATAACGTGGGCTGGGATTTGCTAATACAATTAAATATAATTGTATAAGATTTAGGGTATGGAAAAACGCGCAGATATGTAGAGTATATGTAGATGTTACGGTTATCCACACCTTTTTATATTTATGATATATATGAGTGTGTAAATCTGAGGTTGAAAATTTGAAGATACATTTTCCATGACCCGTGTGTTAGTTCGGCTCTGCCCGGAGGACAAGAGTGTCTATATAAACGGTGTGCGCACGCACAAGACGCATCTTCTGCTGCCTGTCCGGCCTGAGAACGGTCACCGATAAGAAAATACCTCAAAGCTTGCCCCTTCTTATAACCTCCTTTAGCAGAGTGAGCTTAGAAACCATGGAGTTAGACTTGAAAGAAATACATGACTTTGCAGTCGGTGTGGCAGAAGCAGCTGGTAAAGTACTTCTCACACGATCAAGTCTGGTCAAAAACAAGGCCAACTCCGTTGATCTCGTCACTGAGGTGGATGAAAGTTCGTTCCATTATCCTGTTGAGTTACCCAAAAACCGTACTAACACTTATAGAGGTAGAAGCGATCATCAAGAAAGAAATTGCACTGAGATATCCCGAACACAAGTACGTATAGCCTGTTACGCGAATAACCTGTGGAAATAAGACCCAGAGGGACCTTGAAGATTGTGACAGCAATGCCGTACTAGGCGAAACAAGCTGGTTATACTTCATGTATATATTACTCATGGAGGCGGACGAATTTAGAGAACAAAGGGTCACCGTTTTAAATGGCAGCTTCAGCTAAGTCAAACATAACCCAACAGAGTTCGCCGCGAAAGTATACTGATAGTAATACGCAAGTCGCGATATCCGAGTTTCCATAAGCGATTCTTGTTTTTGATCCCAAAAGGAGAGCTCTCAGAGGGAATCAATATCTGACCCCTTCATCGATACAGCCAATTGTCCTTTTGTTTCGCCCGTTTCCAGGAAACTAATTTTACAGTTTGTCTTCAAAAACCTTGGCACCTCATGGACTAAGCCAACTCTTTACCACACAAAATAATCTACCCGAGATTACGTACTAACGCTCTAGCTTTCTCGGGGAAGAAACGTACTCTGCTGGGTCCCTGCGCGTATATGCCATTGGCGACGAACCTACCTGGTGCGTTGATCCCATCGACGGCACTGTAAACTATGTCCATCTTTTCCCGATGATTTGCGTGTCAATTGGGTTCACCTACCAAGGAAAGTCTGTCGTGGGCGCAATTCATGCTCCGTACCTCAACCAAACCTTTTCTGCCTACCAGGGCGGCGGTGCTTGGGTCAACCGGACTACCCGTTTACCGTACCAGAACCACCCCCTTGCCGCAGACGCTCCACGGGGCTGTGTATTTGCATGTGAGTGGGGCAAAGATCGCAGAGACGAACCCAATAGCAACCTCTCACGTAAGGTGGATAGTTTTGTAAACATGGCGACGGAGATTGGTGGCAGAAATGGAATGGGGGGTATGGTGCACGGTATCAGATCCCTAGGTAGCGCTGCTCTTGATTTATGCTACGTGGCGACCGGTGCCTTTGATATATGGTGGGAAGGTGGCTGCTGGGAGTGGGATGTATGTGCGGGAGTTATCATAGTGCAAGAGGCGGGTGGGTTGGTCACCACTGCGAACCCCCCAGACAGCACAGAAAGCCCAGTTCCTGACGTAGGGTTGGGGTCGCGGTTATACTTAGCGATCCGACCAGCTGTTGCCACTGAGAGCGAATCCAGTCGTGATGCCCAGGAAAGAGTTGTGAGGGAGGTGTGGAAACGTGTCCGTGCGCTCGACTATTCTAGGCCAACGGAATGAAATTAGCAGTCAATGAATGATGCAATGCATATATATTGACAACCTAGAGTTATTAAAATTTAATGGTATATTTCAGATGGTGTATTATTAAAAGCAGGTATATTCTCTACACTGGGACCAGTGTACGAGTGGAAGAACTAATTACCTTGTGCAAAGAGGTGTATAGGATTTTTCAGAGTTCCGTTCGATCTAAGGCCACGTTTTAATTAATCTTTGACCTTCTTTCAGGGTTTAAGCATACACTATGCATAGGTCAGATAAGCCTACCCGAGTATAAATGTAGGTGTTTATCTCAGATATCTTTTTATTTTTTTATTTTTATTTTTTTTTATTGATTCCGGTGTTTGTATGCTCATAATGTGTTGTTTCGCAAGTCTCAGACTCTGAGAAGCATTTTTCATATAAGCTCTTTACGATTAAATGAAAGAGACTACCAGAAAGGATTTCGGAAGAATAGGTGATGTCAGGATAAATGTGAGCGGCTAATAACTTATCCTTAATCACGATTCGTGCGCTTATAAACGGTTGGTATCGGTTATGACAGTCTTCCCATATGAATAATTGCTGTTTTAGAGCCGCATGCAGAATTTGGGTAACCCGGTTATACGTTTATCCATGCGGGGAGGAGTTTATCCACTAGCCTTTTAGAAATCTATATATCCGTACACATCCCTACCTATTTTCTAAGCACCACCTACTTGTGATCTGTATAATATTTTATCTATTTCACAAGAAGCTTTGTTTCAGGTTCCCACTTGCGCAACTCTTACATCCCCCGATGATTTCCACAAACATACAGTCCCTTGCATATAGAGACGTTGCCACGTTCCAGGTTGGTTCCAAATCACAATCAGCGGCACAAACTTTAATTCCCTTGATCCAACACCATGAAACAGCTACATTGCAATCATTGGTGCCTTATAAAATGTCGATCGCTACCATTTGCCTTGCCCCTGTGGGAACCATCTTCGAGAAGCTTGACTTTATTGCCTCGGCAGGTTTCCAGGGTGTGGAAATCATGGTTCCTGACCTCGAGCAAGCGACCCCGGCAGAAATCTACCGGAAATGCCAAACACTTAACTTGGAGATTACCATCTGGCAGCCCTTTAGAGACTTCGAAGGGCAGCCAACAGAAGAACGTTTCCAGGCCAAGATCACCGATTTCAGTGCTACCTTGGACATTATGGATGAGCTCCACACTGACCTTGTTCTTTTATGCACCAACGGTCAAGCCGATGCGGTGTATGATTTTAATACCTATGTCCTGCAACTCCGTCTTGCTGCCGATATGGCTGCCAAGCGTGGTAAGAGAATCGCCTACGAAGCCTTGTGCTGGGGAACCCATATATTCACCTTGCAGCATCTCTGGGATATCATCAAGGCGGTTGACCGTCCGAACTTCGGGATCTGTCTTGATTCCTTCCACATATTTTCGCGTAAGTGTGATATTGAGTGTTGCGACGAGATGAACGAGAAGATCTTCTTTGTCCAGTTGTGTGATGCTCCGATTTTAGCTATCCCAGAATACCTCAGATACTCCAGAAACTACCGCACCATGCCCTGCCAAGGGGACTTCCCCAACCTTACTCTTCTCCACAAAATATACAGTAAGGGTTACAACGGATACTTGTCCCTTGAGGTATTTAACGAGGCCCTGAGAAACTCCGGGGACAACAAGGCCATTGCCGACGATGCTCTTCGCGGGTTATTGCTCTTGCAAGCCGAGTACATGTCGCTATACCACTCTGAGACATACTTCCCAGATCCAGTGTCAGTTAAGGGCCTTGAAATCGAAGGATCTGTGGTTTCTGTGGCCCAGACCTCCAGCTTGGAGGAGCTAGCAACTCACAATTTTATAGTTGCTGACAGTGAAGCCGTTTCCGCAAGACTACAGTTGTTGGCTTACGCTAACCACGCTATCCATTTGAGCGAAGGTTCTGAAAATCATCTTTTGAAAAGGTTGAATATCACTTGCGAATCTCGGTTCGAGTTCAATCGTATGATTTTGTACCTACGCGGTGTCTTTGGGTTCGACGTGCTTCAACGGGATGCATGTAATATTTACAACAACTTTGGGTTGCCGTACAGTTTGAGTTTCGGGGCCAAGAAGAGAGATAATGATGGGTTGGTGATCAACATCAGCACAGATTGCGCCTTGGGTGGATACAAGATCTAGATCTAAGAATAATAGAGTCCTCTGCATTAGGCTACATGGTAAATGAGATCATACAGCGAGCTTTACTTCAACGTATCCCCGGAATTCAATGATTTATTTCCAATATAGTTGAGTACCTATTGTCATGGTCAGAAAATCATGGGTTCATCGATCTATAATTGGTGTTTGATGAATCCCTTTGACCTCTACTCACACGGTGAAGGAAAGTATATCTAATAATTTCAGCCAATATGCCACTTTGTTCAGCAACATCTGGCATACTTTTAAATCTCCAGACTAAGCCTGGCAGTCAAAACTAACCCAATCAACCATAACTCACTATTCAAGTTCAAAGGTTACAAACGATATGGTAATACCTGTCAATATACGTGTAATTAACTCATCCGTTTTATTGAAGCAATTGCGAAGCTATATATGATCATTCCTATCTTAGAGCAAGTTCTTGACCTCTGGCTTCTCCTCAACGTCCTTATCGTAGTCCGGTCTTGGCATCTCGTATCCGTCGACAGTTCTAGCATAGGTGATCCCGCCCAATCTGGAGACTGGCTTCAACTTGGCAATGTCAACAATGTTCAAGTCATCATTAATAACATCCTCTCTCACGTGAAAGTTGACACCCTCAATGATGCAGAGGGTACCGGTAGGTCTGGATGGGTCGGCCTTGGAGGTCCATTCATGCGAGTGGATCAACCTGCCCTCAACAGAGAAGGCCGACTCAGCTACATGTGCTGGCTTGACTTTGGTGGACGGCAAGGGAGTCAAGCCAGACAACATCCACTCGTCCGTTCCATATGGCGAGTTGGTACAGCAAAAGTTGGCGGCCTCCACAAACCATTCAGAGATAATGTTGATGGTCAATTCACCGGTCTCCAATATGTTTTTGCAGGTGTCCTTAGGGTTACCCTTGCCACCGGAGAAACCAACAACAAAGATAGGAGGGTCATGGTTGACTAAGGTGAAGTACGAGAATGGCGCGAGGTTGCGGGTGCCGTTCACACCGACGGTGGAGACGAAGCCGATTGGCCGCGGCGTGATGGCAGAGATCAACATCTTGTAGTTGTCTACCGGCTTTCTGGTCTCGCCAAATGGGTCCAATTCGATCTTCTTGTGCTGGGCCCAATCCTTGTTGTTAGCGCCAGAGCCTGGCACCCAGTTTGGGTCCACGGTCTGGTTGTAGTGCCACACAATGTCGGACTCAAATGGCGGACGCGAGGCCTCGACCTTCTTGAAATCTGGGTGAGGATTTCTGGCGACTTGGCTTTCAAGACCAAATCTCTTTGGTTCTTCGGTTTGGTTTGTCATGGATCTTATTGTGCGGATAAAAGAGGGGAGTGATTTCACTGGATGCCTTTTAAGCATTTTGGGGAGCGGCGGTTAGATATAGACCGCTATATAACCCATGCCTATATAGTCGGAAAAAAACGCTTAGGGGTCGGATGAACTTCTGAAGGCAAACGCACGGCCAATATTCGGATAACTGCTTATCCCCAGTCGTTTCTTTTTCCACCCGGCGGGGAAGACACAGGAAGGAGGATCGGGCCGTAAAGGGGCCGTGAAAATATAATCTAGTTACATAGTTTACTAATATACTCACTTTAACAAAATATTATTCACTACCAGTGCATTAATTGCATTCATTGGTGTTTGCCAGAAAAGGTAAAGGGAGGGAGTGCGCAGCTCGGAGATAAATGGGAGTGTATGCACGTAGCACAGACAGGTATTCGGCCCGGGTCTCGGGGCGCCTGACAAATGATTAATAAGATTTAGGTTTACAGTAGAGCGACTAATTATTGACACATACTCCGGGGGTTTTCATCAATTCTGAAATACGGTGAGTTTATGAATCACCAGGTTAGAAGTCTCTGCACGAATTACTTGCAAAGCTATAACGTGTGCCCAAGCTTTGAGGTAAACCTGCGTGGAACCGAGGCGCTATTTTTAAATCACTGCTGTTGAAGCATACTTATGCAGTGTTTTGGCGGTTTCATACGGTTCTGACTAGAAGGAGTGGTGATATTTGTTCACAAATATCATGATCTCAATCAATATGCTCATTTTTGTTTCTCAGTGTGCTTCTGGATTAAAATTATTCTGTACATCCGAGTCTTGTGGGATGCCCTCTTATGCTTAAGTGCGGGTATTTGATCGATTTGAATCTGTATCTTATAAATGAACTGAGAAAAGTAGAACATTCATTCCTGGAGTACTTTAAACCGGTGGCCATTATGGCGCACATGGGAATACTCTTCTATCAAACCGTATAAAGCTCACCGTTTCAGAGTTCTCCCAATAGGACATTGCGTATGATTCATTAAAGGCTGCAGACACCAATGCATCAGATTATACGTAGACACATTCCACATTTACCTTCAACCGCTGGCACCTTTACACGACAGGCCGCTTATGTTTAATAAATGAGGGGGGGTTTATGAAAGAGAAGAACAGATCTAGGTGACAACTTCTGGAAACTGGGAAGCTTTTCTGGGAATATAAGGCCAATATACTCATAACATTATTACCATAGGTTACCATGCCTTCAGCGACCCTTCAGGAACCAGTAATGTCTATGCCAGTGACCGACAAGTGCTTCCTAAATCTACCTTTTAGTTTCAGGAGAGAAAGATACGGCATCTCGGATTTTTAAAAAGCACAATTAGTTTAAAAAATATAGCATGTAAATGTGTGACTAAGCCACTATAGTTGCTACAAAGCCCCTTAGTGGATAAATGACCTACACATTTGAAATCACCAGCTTGTGAGTTGGGACACATATTTTAGTAAAAAGAGTTAAGGTAATATAAAAGCGATGAATGTTCCACTGTCGGTGATAATTGTAACACAAAGAGTTTCAATATTTGGTGCAAAACCCCGAAAGAAACACCCAACGATAATACTCAAGAATTACTCTTGCTCCATCAAGATCTCTTACAGTGGCAAAGGATGTACTCAAATTGTGGACACTGGTACCTTTGAACAAGGTGGATCAGATAGATATTGTAGGATATCTGAGACATCATTGTCATGGTATAGGCTTCATACTGTATGTCAAACTGTCTTATGCAGAAGTCACCATCGTAAAAATATAAGTGAATAAATTTCGTCTCAGATAGTCAACATATTTCAACTTAATGACTGTACAACGCCATGAGTGTTATAATCTAAGAAATACTCCCTGAAGATAGTGGTTATGACGTGAATCAAATGTCTGTTTTTGTTTACGTTGATATTGTCGAAAGTCTAGCTAAGGGAGTCGAGAGACACAGGTAATGAACGGAAGCATTTCGCTGGAAGGCAATAATATATGGTGCTTTTGCTAAAGTCTACGCTATTTAGTAGAAGAATATTAATGATGATACCAAACTCATATTTGATGGTCCTGGGGTGTGAAATTTGCGTCTGTTTTGTTTTCTATTCTCAATAATTACATGCTTTGCAAGAGCTCGGATGTAGAAAGCACACGTCCAACTACAACCATAGCAGGTGTTCTATCACAAATGGATTGCTTCAGCTGCGGTCAACTGATAGGAATTTTACACCAGATCGATCATCCAGGATCTCCAAAGATGAACCTGACCGAAAATATAATCTCCGTTTTCAGAGTATACCCAGCGACTTCGATTTAGTTCATACATAACACGCCTTTTACATCTCTGTATCTACAACTCATATGAAAATTTAAATCCGTCGTTTGCATAGGGAAACTTGTTTTCTACATGCCTTATTCTCTATAACATTTTTCATTTGTCCACCAGGAATAAATCTATACATATGCCTCAGCATGATCATTATCCTCCTCTGAAGCACGTTTAGCATCCGTGAATTACTCTTCGAGGGGTAGCCTTCCATAATCGAATATTACCCAAATTACGGGCTAAAAGAACCTGGTGAGGGTTTATCCGCCGGGAAAGAAATGCTGGCCCATAGTACACCTACAAGCAGTAAATGAAAGATGCGGACTAGCAATTCCAAACACGGTAAATAGAATACCCACGTATAGCACCAGATATCAAATCTAAGCAGACATGGCTTAAACACGTTGAGTTGAAGGTGAAAAAACGTCAACCCCGCTAGCCGGCAATTGATATACCCCTTATTCTTCCACGCCGGTGTTGCCTATACCCTTATTGTTGCATTAAGTGCGGCACGTACATGGTACCCCATAATATCAGAAGGTGGGGTATAGTGGTACCTATATCTAGGCTAAGAGAATACCCTGAGACTGCAGCGAGCGAATTTCTAATCTCGTAGTCATTTGCGAAGACTAAGTTTCACAAGATCTCGGTGTCTTGACAGGGTGACTGCTGACAACCCATTATCTCGAATCCAATAGTTCAATCCCGTGATTAAACTATTAGATATGCACTAGGCAACTGGGGAGCTCCACCAGGTTTTGGGCACTCTTTTTTGCCGTACCCCACTCGCACCAACGCTGGCGAGGAAACTCTGGCATTCCATTACCTTGGCTTATCATGCATCTAGCGGATAAATTTTTAAGCGGCTCAGTTATTTCATACGCAGGTCTCAACATCTGCTCCAGAGTATACTGTGCGGGGAGCTAGCCCGGCATATAACCAAGACACCGTCCTGCTTACAAAATTAGAGTGAGTCACTCAACCAAAGGAACAGATAATTTCTTATGCGGCAGCCCCGCACTCTCCAAGCATGACCGCTACTTCTATTGGCCAGAGAGCCGAAAGGAAATATAGAGGACGCTGTTGTTACCCTCCCATACTCCCCGGATAAACCAGCACCGGTGGATAACCGAATATCCGCCAACAAAATTTCAAAGCTAGACGGAACATTGAACTTGCGTCCGTCACTTACCACACTCTATACATATGCATACACCAGAAATTTTTCACAAAGCATTCCGTAATGCATACGCACCAACCAAGGTTAGGAAGTGAAGCAAGCATCTGTATATAACATCACCAAATCTTTTCTAAACTGATTCCATGCTTGTATATCACCACTGCAACAATCCTGTTAGAAACAGCCTTCATAATAAACAAATACAAATATCCATATAAACACTGATGGTCAATGTGAAAAACCTTTTCTCTTCCTTCTCGGAGAAGAAGGAGAGCAGGCCAACGCCGCCTGAAGTATACAATATCCGTGTGTACATCGCTGCCATTGTGGCCTGTTTTGCTGCTGTGGTTATTGGCTACGATGCCGGTTTCATTGGTGGAACCGTTGCCCTCACCACCTTCAAAGACGAGTTTGGCTATGCCAAGATGCTGGCAGCCGAACAGACCCTCACCACCTCAAACATCATTTCCCTTTTCCACGCCGGCGCGTTTTTCGGCGCCTTCTTTATCTACCCTATTGGACGCTACTACGGGCGGGTGGTTGGGTTTGCACTTTCCGGGTTGATCATCACTTTAGGCTCGGGGATCCAGCTTGCCTCGAATGCCAGGACCGGTTTGTCGGCCATCTACGCGGGCAGAGTGCTCACCGGTGTAGGAATCGGCGCTATTTCCAACTTGGCTCCTATGTATGTTTCTGAAATTGCCCCATCTGCTATCCGTGGGAGACTTGTGGGTATGTACGAAATCGCATGGCAAGTGGGCGGTCTTGTCGGATTTTTCATCAACTTTGGGACAGAACAGCACTTTACCACCGATATGCAATGGAGAATCCCACTTGCTGTCCAGCTCATTCCCTCCGGTATGTTCTTCGTCGGGGTCCTTTTCCTCAAAGAGTCGCCTAAGTGGTGCTTCAGTGCGGGTAAGAAGGATAAGGGTCTCAATGCGTTGTGTTATCTCCGTAACTTGAGCCCCGACTCGGAATACATTGCCTGGGAAGTGGCCATGATGGAGGAAGAAGTGGCAGAGAGAGACGCGACTGTGGGCACCAGCTTTACCGGTCCGTTCAAAGCATTGTTCGGAAGCAAGGCCCTTCGCTACCGTTTGCTTTTGACGACTTCCACCTTTATTCTTCAGAATACCACTGGTGTGAACGCCATTAACTACTACTCTGTGCAGGTGATGAAGACCATGGGTATTTCCTCTCTTTCTGCTGGGTTACTCTCTACTGGTGTGTTTGGTGTGATCAAGGGTGTTTTCTGTTTCATTTGGGCATTCTTCATTGTTGATAACTTTGGTAGAAGAACCCCGATCTACTGGGGCACTGCGCTTGGGTCTTTCTCTCTTTGGTACATTGGAGCTTACATCAAGATTGCCAACCCGGCCGCCAAGCTTGCCGCGGGTATCTCAACCTCTGATGCTGGTAGCAAAGCTGCTTTGGCCTTCTTTTACATTTGGACTGTCGGCTATGCCATTGGTTGGTCCGGCTTGCCGTGGGTTCTTAACTCAGAAATGTTTGACCAGAGCAACCGTACCTTGGCCTCGTGTTTTAACGCCGCTTCTAACTGGTTCTGGGCTTTTATTTTTGCGCGCTTCAGTGGTAACATGATCACTAAAATGGGTTATGGTACGTTCTTCTTCTTCGCAGCGATGTTAATTATCGCGTGTGTCATTTATATGTTATTGTACCCGGACACCAAGGGGATTCCAATCGGAGACGTGGACATGTTGTTCGAAAAGGGTGTTGCACCATGGAGAGCACACTCTAGAGCAATGGAGCTCATTAGACTTAGAGAGGAGCAGAGGGTTACTCCGGACTGGGTGAAAAGGGTCGGCAAGGGCTCTCAGGAACACATCGAGACGGTTTCCGATTTTAGTACGGAGAAGCATGTTTAAGCAGATTTGAGAGGATCTGGTATTCTCTGAAGTTGTTTAATGTCTATTTATTATGTTTATTTCATCTGTAGACTGTTTAGGTATTACGGGGGTGTCATGAGATTTGGATGGTGCGGTAGAGTAGTTCTATTTGTGCTCACTGGGCTGCCTTGTGGTGGGAAAATGACAGGAACACAATATTTGTATCATACAAAATCAATGGGTAGATGATACTGCCGAAGAACTAACAGCCTCCAAGTAGCTACCACCATTAATTATCCCCGTTCAGGTGACTAAGATCACTTGATTTTTTTTTTTTTACCAAAATATCAATAATATACAACCAGGGAAACAAAAGGTGAGTTGCGCAATACATCCTTGCATGTTTGGAGTCGGGATGCAAGTACCGTACAGACACTGGTAAGCAACTAATTGAGCATTAATGAAGAGTAGCAGGAAATAAAAGCTAATATTTAAGACCATATTTGGGATACCATATAAATAGCGGGGTTGGTTCAGTGCGAGGATTTGGCATAACTCTAGACAGGCCAACAGGACTCCGTATGTTACCGGAAGCATAAGAGCACGTTCAACCATCTAATTGCCTGGCTAGCTCAATCGGTAGAGCGTGTGACTCTTAGTAGTACGCGATCACAAGGTTGCGGGTTCGACCCCCGCGTCGGGTTAGATATATATATTTTTTCCTTTTGTAACCTAGTGTATTGGCAGTTTGCTCCATGCTCCTAATCTTCCAGACCAAAGGACAAGATTTTGCTTCCTGATCTTTATGAAAATTGTTTATATTTTGACTCTATGATGGCCGGTGATTCCATGCAATCCAGCTTGGTTCTGAACCATCCGTGTTCCCCGGACCTAGCGTGTGGGTAGTACCATGATCACCCTTCACAGACACTACATTTCCTTGATATTAAGTATTGGAAAAATTACTTTACACTTAGGAGAACATCTTTCCCCAGTATTAGCAATAGCTTTGAAGAGCAAAGGGTATATTTTTAACTTCCTATAGAACTTTATTATGGCCAAGTAAAGCCACCAATGTGAAAACATGAAGGTGTTCCCAGGGGTTCCCCGAAATACCCATTATAAACCACTCTAAAGTTTACGAGTCGTTCTTATCCAATCACCCGTATAAAACGAAAAGAAATGCACATCATTTCAAGTGCTAACATACCCCGTTTATTTTCATTTTGCACCTACGCGCGTATTCCAAAAACTTCAAGTCATTCGCCTGTTTCTGCCAATTTTGCATAACAATTCAGCATGTAGTAAAAATATGGGTAACCAGTGCTTTGCCTAAGAGCATTAGTGCGCAACCTTCAAGAAAACTGCTACGCACTTGGGAATCTTCCAGGCTTGGACTCACACCTAACATACTCATATCTCAGGCAACTCTAACGTGATATTCACCAGTCCCAATACCTTTTAACCCCATGGCCCTATTCTGAGTATCTCTGGGTACCTTTTCGAATGTAGAATGTAGAATGTATTTTTTTCAGAATATTGCCTGGAAGCTAGAACTACGAGGATAGGTTTGGAGGGTAATTAAGCGTACAAAAACTAATGACGATACTTGAACATTTATTCAAGTCGTTACCAATCACAACATCCTCTTCTCCTCTACGCTCGTACTGGTCTGCTCATACTAATTCGTCTGAACGCCTTACTGCCCTGCCAAAAAGTGTTTCGTCAATAACTCCTTCATCACCAAGCTCGGCGCCAACTTACCCGTTTGCATCCGGAACTGTGCAATCGCCTGCGCGTGTAAAAATCCCAAACCGTTGACTGCAACCCAGCCGCGTGATGCAAATGTGCGCGCACGGATTAATACACGTGAGCAGAGCGGGTCGTTCCCGGTCTCCATAAACACCCCTCCCGCAGGCGAATCAAACCAGACCTCGGGAAGCTCAAAGTTAACGAGCGCACCATCGGAATCTTTCCCCGGAATGCAGTGCACAATGACAGTAGGCCAAGAAAAGCCCACGGGCGGCGCATCACGCGCAAGTGCAAGGTCGCGCAACACAACAATCTCAAAGTGGTGCAGCTGTGGAAATGCACGTCCAAACCGGAGCGGCGACTGGCGGTTAAAGTGCGCCGCGAGGTCGCGCGCGTTCTCTTCCGTGCGGTTATACAAGAAGATCTTACGGAACCCAAGAGAGATGAGCGCATAAAGCGATGCACGCGCCATCCCACCCGCACCAAGCACAAGCGCAGTTTTCGCTTCCGTCACCGCATTAATCGGAGAAATATTTTCCAGTACAATTTTTTGAATCCCGAGCCAGTCGGTGTTTTCGCCCAAGAGGCGCGCGGGCGCGCGGACGTCTGCACCGCGGGCGGCGACAATCGTGTTGAGTGCGCCGATACGGCGCACGTGCTCTGATACTTCGTCCACATAATCAATGGCCTGGAGCTTGAAGGGCATCGAGATGCCACAACCGCCGAATCCCGGGCTTCGGATGAGCATCTGGAGGTCTGCGACGTCGGATGTCTGATAGCACTGGTGGTGGTGCGGGAGCCCTAGAACTGCATATGCCGCATTGTGCATAAGCGGTGAGAGGGATCCGGCGATACTCAGCCCCATAATGTAGAAGTGAAGTTTGGGGGTCACAAACGCAGCATGGAGTGCGAGCTGGAGATCGCGTGCGGAGATGTCGCTGGGGGCAACGCAGAAGAGGGGCTTTTTTCCGGCGAGCACTTGACCGGCGGAGGCCTGTGCCGCGAGGAACGGGTGGGGTGAGCCGATGCTGGGCTTGACGGGGGTGAGAGCCGGGTTGAAAACCTTGGAAAGGCGACCAAGCTCGCCGGTATTGAAAGCAGTGATGAGCATCGAATCAGACGAACGCAGCGCTTCGGCATTAATATCCGTACTCAAGCCGTTCCCGTTCGCACCGCCTGTGCTTGGTTGATTGGGTGTACTCGCACTGGTGAGAAATTCAACCACCGCAAAATTCTCCCCAAATTCCTCAGCTTCCTTGCTTATCCGTACAATATCACATCCCAAATCCTCGGCCAACCCGCACACCTCGATCGGAACCGTAGACTTCCAGAATCCCACAGACGCGTTATGCGCGGCGTAGCTCCCAATAATCTTTGTGTTGCAACTGTTGCTGCTGATCTCATTGAGCAAGAAGTAACCCTCTTCGCCGCGAATAAACGGTGAATCATACGCCAAACGGAGATCTACAGATAAGTAATCCACCGCAAGCCGAATCCCTGAGTTGAGGAGGTTGAAATAGACAACCTTGAGCCGGTCGATGTCTGTCGGGGAAAGCGGTGTTGCGAGTTCAAACCCGAGCGTGAGGATGACCGGAACGGGGGACGACCGGCGTACGCGTGCGACATACTCATCGACCGAACGCGTGGGCATGCCGTACTCGAGTAGCCGCACCACATCCACTACAACCTCAATCGCATCCGCACCCACTGTCATCTGACCCACCAGAATTTCCATCTCGATCACCTCCGGGAACGGTAGCTGCACCGCGCACGAGTGCGATGTAAGCTCAGGTGCGAGGATGTGTGCGCCTGTGTGTGCGAAAGGCGTACCTGCTACTATGAACGAGAGGAAGCGAATAAAGTCCGTCTCGGCGGCCTTGAGCGCGAGCACATTGACGCCTGACGTATCACGCGTAGAACGATTCGACTCATCCAGGTCCAGCATCGACTGTAGATTGAAGTAATCGAAGTTCAGACACTGCTTGTAATGCTGGAATTTGGTCTGGACCAAGTTGCAGCCCTTCTCGAAAAGGCCGTCGTAGCGGATGTAGTTGAGGATGCGCGACTCCTCACACTCAATGTGAATAACCGGATGAGCGCGACCGTACTCGACAAGGAGCAGTACCGTGTCGCGGTGATCTACGCAACTCGCGGAGAGCACGAGGATGCACCCGTGCGTATTGAGCTCGAGCGCACGACGAATAATCTCGTACTCGCGTGCACGGTACTCACTGAGCGAGTGCTTCTGGATGAATGCTGACTCGGCAAGTCCTGTCGCCTGCGACACACACCGCTCGAGGTCCACGTAGCGGTACCGAAGGGCCGCCGACGCCATTACCGCGAGCGTCGATTTACCCACGCCACGCATCCCGAGGAGTACAATACTTGGCGTGTATCGCACTGCCGGTGACAGCTCTTTGCTGAACTCAGACAGTGATGTGAGTGGAGTATTCGAGCCACTCATGTGAAAGAATTTGAAGAAAGTGGGAATGTGAGTGCGAGTATGACTTAGGAGCTAAAAAAATCAGGCAGAGCGGAATGATTTGCCGGAGCTTCAGTGAATGTAGCAACTAGAGATTTTGGAATCGGGCACTGTCTGTGGTAGAAAATGCCAACTTCTATAGCTTTGTGGTAAGTTTGTGCCGGTTTGCTTATAATTGCAACTTGCTTGGGTCTGGTTAGATTTGCGTATCAGCTTGGGGAGGTAATATTCGGGTAGATGCTTGAAGCTTGTGACTGAGTGCGGAGGGTTGATACGACTATCTTTAGAGAAATAACAACTGGATCTAACTGGTTGTCTAATAGTGCAGTGTACGGTTAGTTGAATGGCGCTCTATGTTTAAAGTCATTTGACAGTCACGGAAAAGGTCGTGCGGTGGAGCGTTTAGCCGACGGGATCATGCTCTTCCGTACCCCGCGCCATGTCACAGCTGGTCGAAGCTGCACCATAAATTTACCTGGTCCATAAATTTTCTCGCCCTAAAATTCACAAATTCGACCAATGGGAAGGTCAATTCTTGTACAATGGAAGATTAAACCATAATATATGTCTGACTGCCTTCAGAACTAACCTCTTCCCCAAGCACCCTTTGGGTAAGAGGTTATGAGCTATGCGACTGCCCGCAGAGATTGACGGCTGCATGTATTGGTGATGAAGCTGTGCATGTAGGCCTCGCACTATGCAGAATTTTCGTATTCAGCTTGGCTCGCTTGCAACTGCCGCAGAAGTGCAAGGTGCAAACACCACTGCGGACATATTTTTACTTATTGGCAGAGGGGTAAGTGTCTTGTGAAGGTTTTGATTAAGCCCCAAAAGAATAACCGTCAATCTGGCAGTGAAAGACCTTTCCATTCCCAACATGTAAGAGCGAGCACGTGCAAATCAAATGCCGGTTGTATGCTTATGAGAAACACAATCCTGCATTAATTCATGAAGCTATGGTTATACAAACCTCCTATTCAGTCGTCGTTCGTGTAAAGATTAACTCAAGCGAGCCGGAAGTGCGAACTCAATACGCACTCTGATGTGATGCAACCATGGACAAAGGGGATGCAGTAAACGTCATCAAAATCGGAAGATATTTCTGGATTCCTCTGGTACTATATCATACTTTTGTTATACGGGATGCTACGCGCGGGGTTAGCCTAATCGTCAAGCTCTACCCCATAAAACGCACTCGGGTAAAGAAATAACCGACGTAGTATATCTACTGGATAAACCTATAGGCATCTTTACCCGTGAATCCAGTAAATCTACTCTTTAGCAAATGGCTAAACCTTTAGCCACTTTCGGCCGAATATTGCCGTTACATCGGGGTAGTATAGCGTTCACCAACGCAAAGGTTATAGTATTGTGGGGTATAAAGGGCCAGTGGGCCCAGCAGTTCAATGGTAGTGCCCCAATATAAGTAAACCCTTATCACAACTAAGACCTTAATCTCATAACTCCCCGATAATGTCGCAGAAAATTCTTCTCATTCATGGTCCAAATTTGAACTTGCTCGGTAAACGGGAACCTGAAAAATACGGTAATACCTCTATGAAAGATATTGAGCGCATTTCTCAAGAACACGGCTCGAAACACGATGCCACTGTCTCTTGCTACCAGTCCAATCATGAGGGTAACCTTGTTGACCGTATCCACGAAGCACAAACCCAGGGGATCGACTTTATTATCATCAATGCTGGGGCTTATACTCACACTTCCATTGCCTTGAGAGACGCCTTACTCTCTGTAGAAATTCCATACATAGAGTTACATGTCAGTAACGTCCATTCTAGAGAAGCGTTTCGCCATAAAAGTTTTCTCGCGGATAAGGCCGTTGGAGTGGTCTGTGGGTTGGGTGTGTTTGGGTATAAAGCTTCCGTAGAGTTTGCTACCCAGTACAAGAAATAGAGGGCGGTTACAATACAGATTTTAATATAAACGATGTGTGCATCCACAAGATAAGACTTTGTGTGGTGTGAAATGAGTTTAGCTGCAGACTATGAACTGGAGGAATCTTTGCTACATTAAGCATGCTGACGGTGTCAGACAAGCGGTAGTACGTGCACCTCTATAGGGAACCTATGTTTTTTTTTTTTTTTTTTTTTTTTTTTTTTTTTTTGATGTAGTCTGAAGTGGCAATTAAGTTCTTTTATTTATTTTTGACGGAGGTAATTAGTCACCCAGAACAATAGTTTGGGCCCATATTTATTAGATGGTACTTGTACATGTAGGTATATTTGAATACTGGGCATTAAGCTTGGTGTTCACCAAAGTACTCTATGGGTATGAAATATTATATTTGTATCCCGTGATTAACTCCCAAGAGTCATGGCTCCGTTAATGTCTATCGTATGTCTGTTGGGCCATATCCACAAGAAACCTAACGAATAACTCGTATAGGGACATTTCTAGAAAGCAACGCAAGCCTCGGGCCGTATCATCGGAAGTAATCACTAATAAAAACATTATATATTAAATTCCCAATTTAATGTCACCAAGCCTCCTTTACGGGAATCTTATTGCCGGAATCATCAGTGGTTTGGGAATGAGCCTTGCATATTTCCGTACCCCGGACTCTGGGGAGACATTAGTGACTCACAAACCTCAACTACGGTTCCCGGGAGTTTTTAATGGTGATAATGTGGAGTAATATTACCCATAGTCATACAAAGGGTATCTGAACTAGCCTTGAAATAGAAAATTTTAGCCGGTGCAATGTTGCAATTCAGATGTGATCCAGACCCGTTCTTATGTGCAAATGCCAAGTTCAGCCCCGCACCCCCAGCACAAATATAAAATAAAACATGCAATATCTTTGTTTGACTCTTTAAATGTATATGCGGTTGTATGACAAAGGGGCATGATAATAATCCATCGTAGAATTGTATTGTGGGTCTGTTGAGGGCCAGAAGTAAGGTCTGTTGAGGATCCAGCAATGGCTCTATTCTGAACTATTGTCACCCCATAATATTCTCATGCAGTCCCCAAAACCTTGTAAATTTGTAATCTGACCGCGGATATACAAAGCTAACGGTATAACATGAACTGTTATCACTTTGTATACTTTGATTCGTATTCTAGCTCCTAGCTGCATGTGCCGCATATATCCCCGGCCTTGGCAACTTCGGAAATGTGAAAGAGACACAGAACGATCGATTTAAACCAGAATCTTGATATTAAAATTTCTCTCTAATAAACAGAGCAGAACAGAGGAACATTTTCATGGAGAATTAAAAGGTGTTCCCTCCAATAATCGGTCCTAGTGATTAACCAATCCATCAATATCCACCCTGATAAGCGGGGTGGAGTCTGTGGACTACAAAAGACCCCCATGTCGTCTAATATAATATCGTTTCGGTTAAATAAACATTTTGATACCCAAATAACACTAAAATCCATAATACTTATACTCCTACAATCCTCGGGACTTTGAGAGGTATCGGAACGGCCCGATCGGTTGTATGCACGTTTTACGTAAGCCAACGTTATCGGCTACCAGTTCCAAGTATTTTACCCCACAGGCTAATTTTTTATCCGAATGGTCATCGCATTAGGATATGCACCTTTTCCTTGCAGGATGGAAAATTCGGCCAGGCTGAGAGAAGCCCATGCTCAATCTGAATAGTACATAAGAAACAATTCCCCTGGGTCAATATTGCAATTTATGCTCTCCATTCACAAAATACACAGTACACAACCATGGCCACCGAAAAGAGGGCCCTTCCAGAGCCAAACCCAAACGTCAAGATCCTCGATATGAGCGATGACACCATCACCCAGAATGTTATTGCCATCAACTCTCAGCACAACGACGCCCGCGTGCGCTTTGTTTTGGAAAGATTAGTCCATCACTTGCACGACTTTGCCCGTGAGACCAGATTGACCACTGAGGAGTGGGGTAACGCCATCCAGTTCGTGACCGAGTGCGGTAAGATCTGTTCCGACATCAGACAGGAATTCATCTTGCTTTCTGACGTCTTTGGTCTTTCGGTCCTTGTTGACGGGATGTCTCACCCAAAGCCAGACAGTGCCACTATCGGAACCTTGTTGGGACCTTTCCACACCCACGATGCCGTGGAACACACCTCGGATGAATCCTTGTGCTCCGAGGGTAAGGGTGAGCCGTTGTTGATCCAGGGTAAGTTGACCAACACTCAAGGTCAGCCAATCGCCAACGCCTCTATTGACATCTGGGAGTGTGACGAAAACGGGTTGTACGACACCCAGTATGCCGACCGTGACGGTCCAGACATGAGAGGAATCGTGCGCACCGGTGAGGATGGGTCCTTCACCATCAAATGTACCAAGCCAGTGGCATACCCAATTCCACACGACGGTCCAGTCGGGAAGTTATTGGCCAAGCTCAACAGACACCCATACCGTCCAGCGCATATCCATTTTATCATCAAGGCTGAGGGTTATGATGAATTAATCACCGCCTTGTACCATCGAGGTGACAAATACGAAACCTCCGATGCCGTCTTCGGTGTCAAGTCCAAGTTGCTCTTCGATCTTGAGCCGCTTGGTGAAGAGAGAGCCAAGAAGCACAATATGAAGGCCAGTGACTGGTTCTTGAACTGGGACTTCAAAATAATCACCTTGGGCGAGTCCCTCGCGTTGAGACACAATGTTTCCCGAAAGGCTGTCGATTTGTTCGACCCTAAGATCCAGTTAAATGCCGATGGCTTACCAATTGCTGACTTGGACTAGTTGTATATACTTGATTTATTTATCCAAGAATATTTTTCTATATTCACCTGCGAAACATATAACGTAGATATGGGTTTATGGTATTACTTTTCTCTGTAGAGTGAAAGAAGTGAAGTGGGAATAAGAATTTAGGCTCACTGAGATATGCTTGATGGGGTATGTTACTTCTAATAGGGGTGAGAAGTATTGGGGTGATAGCCAAGAAATTTCCGCTTGGTTTGTTTAGATCAGCCTACATGGTTTTATTTGCAGTTTCCAATATTATATCGCACTCATCAATCTGCATACCTGGGTAATTTAAAAGTTATTTAACGTTATTGGGGCCAATAACACATTTGTGAATTGTAAAGCACTCTGGAGATATCACTTTGATGCTGATTTTGAGTATTTGGTGCTTAGGCTCAGATCGAGGCTCCGGGCTTTTCAATTTGTCATACTGAAACGATTTGCCTTTCTGCCAAAGGATGAAAGAGATATGTCATTCCTCGTTTTTATTCTCACTCTAATTCATTTTCTCTGCCATTTTCCGGTGTCATACCATATGCAGTCTTCCCGGGGCTTAGATCACTGGCCTGTGTAATCAGGGAGCATCAGAAGGGACACATTTCCGCAGCATATACTATGCGCGAATTCTTCATAAATCACTCCGGGTACGGGAAGTGAGTTCGGAGAAACGAGTTCGTTCTACGGTGCTATCAGAAATTCACATATTGAGATATTCTTTCATAATTCTCATCGGGTATTAAGCCCAATATAATACACGTATACTCTCTGTAAGGGCTTCTCCCGTACGATAAGCCAAAGATATGGCTTGAAAATTCTAGACGGAAAAATGGTCGAATACATGGCCTGGTTATGTACAGAACGCAGGAAGTCCGAAGAAACCCATTCATGGTTGTTTTACTAATTTTGAAAGAATAATTGATTAATTAAAAGTATTGATTTATCACATTATCTGATCAGGGCTTGAGAAACCCTACGCGACGCTGGATGAGTCTGGATATGGAAGAATGACACCCGCCCGTTCGCTCCATTGCCATTTTTCCGCTGATTCTGCACAAATTTGTCTTCCTAGTCGTTGCCAAATAACCCTAAAAGCGAGATTGTATATTAGGGAACACTGGATATATAAAGAGACTAACTGGTATGGATTTTTATTACTCTAAAAGAGTAACGAAACTGGCGATATCAAGTGTCAATGGGCAGTTTCATAGGTGACAAAGCCTAACTCCGCCATCAGCTGCATAGTCGACGTAATATTAGTAACGGTGATTATACAGATTATAGCGCCTACTCTTACAGCTGTTCTATTATCGAAGTTATTAAATACCTACTAGAATCCTGCCCCTGAAAACTTACTCTTCATTGGCAAACAAGGCGGCGTAGCCTTGACCGGTAGAAGTACACATGGAAATAACACCCAATTGTTTACCCTGGGTCTGCAACCCGTTAAGCAAGGTGGCAATGAGTCTCCCACCGGTAGCACCCAATGGGTGGCCGATGGCGATGGCACCACCGTATGGGTTCACTTTAGACTCGGCAATGCCCATCTTGCGAATACAGTATAAGGACTGGGAAGCAAAAGCTTCATTCAACTCGAAAATGTCAATATCATTAACGGTCAAGCCAAAACGGGAAAGCAACTGGGGAACGGCCACTGATGGACCGATCCCCATGAGGTGGGACGGCACACCAGCAACAGCAGAACCCAAATAGCGGCCAATTGGTTTGATCCCGAGTTCAGCAGCCTTGGCACGAGTGGTGATCAAAACAGCAGAGGCACCATCGGATATCTGGGAAGCATTACCGGCGGTGGTAGTACCGGTTTCGGTGAAGGCCGGCTTCAAGGTGGCCAACTTTTCCAAAGTGACGGAACCACGAATCCCATCGTCACGGGTTATTTCCTTATAAACTGGAGTTTCACTGTCTTCGTTAGCTCTGGCCTGTACTGGGAGAATTTCTTTGAGAAAGTGGCCAGATTCGGTGGCCGCGGCAGCCTTCTGCTGGGACTGGAATGCAAACTTGTCCTGGTCCTCCCGGGTAATACTAAATTCGCTGGCAACATTTTCCGAGGTGAGGCCCATTGGCATCAAAACCGCCTGGGCTTCGCTATCGGCGGCATCTCTGAACGGTTGGTAAATCCTAGTTGGAATCCCTCTGTGTGGGAAGTAGTCGTGGGTCATGGACTCGACACCGGCAGCGACCGCAACAGATTGTTCACCGGCCATGATGGAGGCGGCTGCGTAGGACAATGCCTGTGCCGAGGACGCACACTGGCGGTTGACTGTGTTAACGGTAGTGGTGATTGGGAAACCAGCAGCCTTGACAGCAAGAGCCGAGGCCTTCTGCCCGCCGAGTGTCTGTAACACGGTACCGACGATCACGTCATCCACGACGGCTGGGTCGATCCCGGAGCGCTTAATGGTACCAGTAAGCACCTTGTGGAGTAATTCCTCTGGGTACATCTTAGCCAACCCACCCTTGACGGCCTTGGTGATCGGAGTTCTAATGGCGGAAAGGATGACGATATCGCTAGGCAATTTCTTCAACAAAGACATAGTGTAGAATAGATAGGAAACAGAAGAATAATTTGGGCAGAAAAAGGCTATAGCTGGAGACGGATGGTGGCATATATATCCGGGGCTGCTCGTGGATTTTTCAGTGATGTACAGGCGTTTCTGATTCTCCGGGGCTGCATGCGCGGAAATATGCTTATCCGTGCGCGGGGTGACCACTGTTCCGCGCGTGCAGGACGCATCCTCCGGGATACTCCCGAGAACTATATGCGATGCGTAAAATTTCAGCCGTTATGGGTCTTATTTCATATATATACATGCGTAATGCCTCCGTTCCTATTCCCCTTGTCCATTTCCTACTACATCACATATTTCCACAATGTTGGCTCGTCACTTGAAACACTCCCCATATATTTTTTTCCGCTTCGCATCCAGCTCCAAGGTCATGACCACAGACGAAGCCCTCACCGGGATAAAGTCTGGAATCACCTTGTTGTCTGGTGGATTCGGACTCTCTGGTGTTCCTGACACCATAATCAATGCCTTGAAAGAGAGGACAGAGGTGCAAAACATCACCGCCGTTTCGAACAACGCCGGGTTGGACGGCAGAGGGTTGTCACAGTTGTTGGTGACCGGGCAGATTACCAAGATGATATCTTCGTATATCGGTGGGAACCGCACCTTTGAAAAGATGTACTTGAAGGGTGAAATTGACTTGGAGTTGACCCCACAGGGGAACTTGGCCGAGAGAGTGCGTGCTGGTGCTGCGGGTATTCCGGCATTCTATTCCCCAGCCGGAGCTGGCACCTGGTTGGAAGATGGCTTGTTGCCGGTTAGATACGACTCAACTGGCACCAAGGTGTTGAAGACCTCCAAGCCAAGGGAGACCCGCGAGTACGATGGCCGCACCTTCTTGTTGGAGGAAGCCATCAAGGGTGATGTAGCTGTCATCAAGGCCTACAAGGTTGATACCTTGGGGAACTGTTGGTTCAGAGGCGCTGCACAGAACTTTAATACCGTAATGGGTAAAAACGCCAACTTGACCATCGTAGAAGCCGAAAATATCGTCGAACCGGGTGAGATCGAGCCGGAAAATGTCCACTTACAGTCGATCTACGTCAACAGAATCGTTCAGTCCACAACACCAAAGGATATTGAGATCTTCAAATACTCCGAAGACAAGGCTGAGATCAAGGTGGATAACGTTTCAGCGGCAGACTTGAAGAGAGAGAAGATTGTCAGACGTGCTGCCCAAGAATTTAAGGACGGTTCTTATGCCAACTTGGGAATTGGTATGCCAACCTTGGCACCAGCCTACTTGCCAAAGGGTGTTAATGTAACTTTACAGTCCGAAAACGGTTTATTGGGATTGGGTCCATACCCAGTCGAAGGCCAGGAAGATGCCGACTTGATTAATGCCGGTAAAGAAACCGTCACCTTGAACCCGGGTGCCTCTTTGTTTGGCTCTGAGGAGTCCTTTGCCATGATCCGTGGGGGTAAGGTTGACTTGACCATCTTGGGTGGCTTACAGGTTTCTGCCTCCGGTGATCTTGCTAACTGGGGTTTGCCGGGCCGAGTGAAGGGTATGGGTGGCGCTATGGACTTGGTCGCCAACTCCAAGGCCACTAGAGTCGTTGTGGTCATGGAACACGTTGACAAGAAGGGCCGCCCAAAGATCTTGGAGACCTGCGCATTCCCACTCACTGGTAAAGGCTGTGTTTCGCGTGTAATCACTGACTTGGCCGTCTTTGATGTTATCGACTCCAAGTTGGTTTTAATCGAAATCGATCCAGAAACTACTTTGGAGGAGATTTCTGCCAAGACCGAGGCTCCTTACACCGTATCCCCAAACTTGAAGACCATCCAGATCTAGTACCGCATATAGCTTAAAAGTTTTAATATAATGGCAGACTGACGGTAATTGTAAAAAATTCTCGTATCTGGATGGATATATATTTATGACTGTGGCCATTTCATGCGTTGTAGCTTAAGTATAATCTTATTTATGAGTAGATGTCATCAGTTACCCATAAAAGTCGAGTTATTGAATTTATGAGTTAATGGATAATGAATGAATACTTTTGCATTTAATTTTTATAATTTCTAATTTATATTGTGAAATCTAGTTAAATATATATATGAATAATTTATGTACAATTTACGTACGATTTAACTACAATTTATTATCTATAATTCTTATAACAAGGCTAATATTTATACTTATCAATGGTGGGGCTGGATAGATAAGACATATATCACAGCATATACGCACTACGTAGATCTAATCAATAAGTAAGTTTAAATTGTGGGGGCGTCCCCGCACCATTTGCTTGCTACAGGGCGTGACCCGGCAGGCTAAACGCTTATGCGCATGCGATCTCTGGGTAAATTACCTGCCGCAACCCGGGATACATCTGCAAATTCATTTTCCCGCAGTACCTCACAACTTTCTAACATCTCTTCCTCCATTTCCACTTACCACCTACCATGGAGGATACATTGAAACGAAAGCGGGTACGTCAGGCGTGCGACTTCTGTCGCTCACGCAAGGCCAAATGCGATGGTGCCCAGCCACGGTGCACCTCGTGTTTCCAGCAGAACGAGGTCTGTGTGTACACGTCGTCGAGCAAACGACGTGGCTTACCCACAGGGTACATCCATGGCTTGGAGCGTCGCAACGCACTCTTCCAGTCGTTACTTGTGCGGCTTCTCAATACTGTTGAAACGACCCCCACCGCCGACATTGAGTCATTGCTTTTAAAGCTCCTCTCGGACCCCGAGGAACGGCTGGCTATCACTGGAGGGTGTTCCAAGTTTCAGCGACAGTGGAAAGAGTCACCATATGCAGGGTTGTTTGACCAGCTCGTGCAGGATGAGGTAGTAGCAGAGCCAGTCGAGAAGCGCAAGCCTGAAAACGTGGTGTTTCCGTCTTTCGACACTGAAGAATGGGAGCCAATTTCGCTCCAATATCATGGGCTTTCGGGTTTAATTTCCGGCTTTAGTGCCAAAACTATCGCCCTCTACAACCAGCTGCTTGCCCCCGGAACCGTATCGCCGTTCCGCGTGGGCTCCATCTTCCACGTGCGCTCATCTACGCTCAAGTCACCACCAGCAGAGATCTTCCTGTTTCCGGCAAACGCGCGTAAGTTGGTAGATGTGTACTTCCAGATGGTACACCCGTGGTTTCCCATGGTTAATCGGTTCCCCATCATCCGTTATATCCACCAGTCTGGCGAAAAGCCGTTACAAGACTTTAACATGACGGCGTTGGTGTGGACAATCTTGGCGTTGGGCCAGGCGAGTGCCGAGGGCTACGTTGACGCGCTGTCAAAGTCGCTTGCCGCGTTCTACGCGCGAAACGCCATTCTCTCTTTGGAAAACTCACCCGCGTCCACAATTGAAACCATCCAGTCAATGCTCCTCGTGGGCTTCTACCACTATGGCGCCGGAAACTGGGACTACTCCTGGGTGCTCGTATCATCGGCCTCTCGAATGGCCATCGACGTGCGGCTAATTAATTCTACTGAGCGCCTGGACGAGAACGTGGTGCTGAACAAGGTGGACTGCGACACGCGTGAACGCACCTGGAGCTCCGTCTACGTGCTCAACACACTTCTATCATCGCGTATGGGCCGCTCACCGCTTATCCGAGCCTCTGATTGGCCCACACCGGTAGTTAACGAGGATGGTTGGGAGGAGTGGGATGCGTGGCGCGAGTATGTGGCTGATGGCCCCTGCCTTCTGTTTGACAGCGGACGATGTCTCTCGACGCACAATGCGCTCCTCCGCGTGATGTCACTCGTTAATATGGCGATTACATCGTCGCTCGACGTTGCTCCCGCCCACAAGGACACGCTCCGGCTGTCGCTGATCAGTGTGGAATACGTAGAGCGGTGTCTCCAGGACTGGATAATCCACCTTCCGCCGTACTGTCAGCTCGACGCTACGCTGGTCGCCGGTGTGGCCAAATCCCCCCCATTTGTGGTGGGCTTACATCTCATCTATAATCTCACATTGTGCATTTTGGGTGTGCGCTTGGGCAGCTTGGAGAACCTGGAGTTCACGCGCCCGCTTGTCATCCGTCGCGACCAGTGCTACACACGCGGCGTCTTGGGCAGCTTGAATATCTTGGAAAAGATTTCCCCGGAGAAGTTTGCACAGATTCCTTTCGTCGACTACTATTTGACTTTGAGCATGAGTAGCCCCGAGTTGCTCTCGCTGGACGCAGCCGTGAAGGAGGCAGTACTCGGAAAGTTTTCTGCTATGTTGCAGCAGGCCAAGAGCGGGTCTGTTCCATGCCAGATTACCGCCAAGTTGATGGATATCACTCGCTCCGGCAAGGGCGAAACGCGGCTGCTCCTGTTTCGCGACGTGCTCAATCCTGTGCCCTCAGAGATGGAAAAGGCGAAGGATCCCCCGCCACCCGAACCCGTTCGTCCGTCGCTCTTTGGCAGCTTTGCACGCTTCGACGATCAGACCGAGTTGGGCACGTTTGGTTCCAAGTTCAAAGAGACAACCACCTTTTCTCGCAACGATCTTCTTGCCACGATAAATCCCACGCTTCTGCCATTGGATGAGCTGGCAGCGCAGTCAATGGCCACGAATGACGTGGTCACGAATGACGATTTGGATGTGTTTATGCTCGACACTGACTTCCAGCGCGACGAATCGCGCGTAGATCAGTTCTTGAAGAACTTGGGTTACGTTGGGGGGTCCATGACGGCGTTGGGCATGAACATGGAGCTTCCAGAAGGCGAAAATCAGGTGCAACAAGGTAGATAGTGCAGCTAGTTGATACTGGTCATATCAAGTAGAATATAGTAGAGTATTGTATGGAGGCTAGAATGTACAAAGGGTTTATCTGATTAGATGGTTCTCGAAGCACGATGAATTTAGGTATCGGTTAAAAATAAGCATGAAGCATTAGGTATAGATGAAGTCTATTGAACATCACTACGTCTTGTTCGGGTGACTGAGGGGGAAATGAAGGAGTCAGATCTCATCAGGGGCTCATTTATTTACTCTATACCGTGTAATATCTTACTCTGTGACATCAATGACAAATATCCGCTTTGTTATTTGACTGCAGCTCAATGGAAGGTTCGTACCTCCACCATAACTTTCACCGCTAACTTAAAACACATTGAACTTTAACAAAGAGAAAAAAAGCCAATATTTGAGTTTGGCTACTCTCTAACATTAGCTTTTATTTTTGCAAGCTTCGGGTTTCAACAATTAGCATGTTGATAACCGGGTACCCGTTCTAAATCCCGTCAGCAGCTCCCTTACGTAACTGACTTTAACCGCGAAATAAGCAGCCCGCAAATGACTGCAGACAATACCGTAAGCCGTCGGTTTCTACCATAGTAACGAACACAACCGGTTTTGCAGTACGGTTCGGCTAAAGCCTTAGCCTTTACGGGCTTTCGTCTCTGCGGAACGCTGGAGCATGACCGCGGGAAAATGTTTAGCCGCATGCGGCTCTTTTCTCCTGGGCCTTCAGCCTGCTCAAAAGTTTACGCTTTATGCACAATAAGCGTGAGATATATAACGCACCAGAGGGCTACCGAAAAATAGCACCTCACATTTCTCTCCACGCTGACACTTACACAATATGACTACCACAACATTACAGCCAACCGAACCGTTTGAGGAATTGAGAAAGAAGGAGCTCGTGTTTCATCTTTTTGGGAAGAATATATCCCACTCCAAATCGCCAGTGCTCCAGAACGAGATGTTCAGGATCATGGGCCTAAACTGGACCTACCAGACGTTTGACAGTACTGATATCTCTGAGTTTGAAACAGCGTTAAAGGCCGAGAACTGTATCGGCAGTGCCGTCACTATGCCTAACAAGATTGCTTTTTTGGACCGTGTGGACCTCGTGGACGCCCAAGCCAGAGGCGTTGGTTCTATCAACACCGTCTACACCCGTAAGGATGGTAATGGTAAGACCTTGTACATTGGTACAAACACCGATACAGTTGGTGTGTATAACTCCTTTCTCAAGAATCCGGAGGCTAAAAAGGTTGTGGACGAGAACAGGGGCAAACCAGGCTTGGTTTACGGTGGTGGTGGTGCCTGTCGTTCTGCTGTCTATGCATTGTACGCCTTCCTAGGCTGCTCCATGATTTATATCGTCAACCGTGATGAGGAAGAGGTCCGAGCTGTTTCCGAATCTATGCACAAGGGTGGATTCAAAGGTGAAATTATCCATGTATCTACCCCTGAACAGGCCGAAGCCTTGGCAAAACCATCGATGGCAGTTTTAACCGTGCCAGATTTTGCTCCCACCACTGAGTCGGAACTCCAGGCCAGAGCCACCTTGGATGTGTTTTTGCATGCCAAACAAGGTGCAGTGTTGGAGATGTGCTACCACCCAAGGATCTACACCACTTTGTACAAGGATTTCCAGGCAGAAGGCTGGAACGTGATTAGCGGAGTTGAAGCCATGATCTACCAAGGGATTGCGCAGCAGCAATTATGGACTGGTTACTCCTTAGACGAGCTCCCAGTCAAGCAGGCTATTGACTTTCTCTACAAGTGTCTTGAGGCCGAGAGCAAGGAATAGATGTTAATGCATGCAATAGATTATGATATTACCAAAAATAAAAAGTAATTAAGTTCAAAGTATTTACCGAATGTTATGAGATCTCACACCGCTACGTCTGGTGAAGAAATAAAAGTAGCTAAAGCGAATATTTGTATCAATATCAGATTAATAAAAAAAAATCAAAAAAAAAAAAATCACTCTACTGGAACACGTTAAATATACACAAAAGTATATAGACTAAGCTTCATGGTACCTCATTGGTTTCCACACATTGCCCAAACAGTCAACTATGTATGTCCTTGATAAACTTCACTTACACATACCATGGAACGGATACCGCGGCTATTCCTGCTTTCAAAAAGGATTCCATCCAACGATACCGTCCGGAGTTTCGGCAACGCCTCAAGTAAAGTTTCCACAGTCGGCATTAAACAGTGAGCAATAAGATTGACAATACTCGCGAACATCTTATCAGTCATTTCCTCCGTTTCTTCTTCGTCGGAATAGCCACCCAGGCTCGGGGAAAGGGGATCTATTTTCTCTCTCCCCACAGTGTACGGGAGTCTGAGGATATCCAACTTTGAGAGACAAGTATCTATACCCAGATCCATAGTCCTGGACTGGATTCCTGGTAAAACCTCAAGTATAGCCTCGAAAAACCGGTCTTTGTCCGGAAATTCATCGAAAACCCTTTGGCATTCAGGACACTGGATTAAGCCTTGCGGGTCCTTGGCACGTTGCGTGAAATATTCCTTGATGTTGCTGTGAAAGCACAAGTATGACTCCACAAAGTCTGTTATGACCAACTCTTCCAAAATTTTACACTGCATGATGCTCCCCATAAAGAGAAGTGACGAGTTTCTCAACCGTTCGATGCTCTCCAAGCTCACTTGTGCCATCTCATGAACGGGGAGGACAATATTGTTGAAGTTGACGTAAAGGTACTCAAGGGTCCCCAGGTTAGCGGTGATCAAGCCACCAAAGCTATCGTGCCATTCATGTAGCTCCCGTAGGATTGGATAATCACCTCTGGTTAGGACTAGTTTTTTCAAGGTCCTGAACCCACCGCAACAATTAGCTAGAAACTCCTCGGAGCATAAACATCCGGACGATCGATCCATACAGCCCACTTCGAGCTCGAGATTTTGTACCTTCCCCACTTGTAAAAATTCCAGAACTAGACTGTACTCCAATCTAGGCATGGGTGCGGTGACCAACATACTCAAAACTTCTAAGCGAAGCATGGGGTCTGGCTCAACTTCAGGATCGATGTTATCATACCGGTGCACATGACTTAGGGAAAATATCTTTAGATCTATTTTCTGAATGGCTGACTTTCCAAATAGTTGACTAAGCTCGTCGAGATATCGGAGGCCACACTTCATAGATGAAAACACTTTTAAGGACGAAACGACACCCTTGTTGGATGTCATTGCTTTCAAATCCAGCTCAGCATTCTCAGTAATATTATAATCATACAACCAATTGTTGACGTGGGCGGAAACTATCATTTCCTTAAAGGTTTGAGGGAATGTTGTGGACTGAAAAGGACTCACCACGGTGGAGAGAGTCTCAAATTGTTTAGTTTCAAAGCCCGCCAAGCATTCAGGATTCTGAATACCAAGAGGAACAAACTTCTGGAGGTTTACAAAGGAAATAGCGTTGAACCAGGGAATTATGCTATCATAGACGCTACCATCTGCAATAGTGATCTCACGCGTGTAAAAAGCAGACAAATGGTTATCCGGGAAGAGCAGATCCAGTGATCTAGCAATAGTCCAATAATCATAAACCAATGTGGCGCTTAGCAAGATGCACTCACGGGGTGTGAAAAGGATTCTGGAATATAACCGCTTGTTGCATAGCGGGTTGAAATGCAGTGATACCTGAGCGAGGGCAACGAGGTCCTGCTGGGGAAGGAACTTGACAACGTGTTGGTATAGGTGTCGTGGAAGGTCTTGAAAGTCAGCTAAGGATAATTTGCGACGCTTCAAACAGGGTGCGTCTGAGTAGCCATTGTCCATCGTGATTTTGAGAACATGATACTCTCCAATTGAGCAGATTGTGGCTCGCGGTAATTTGAACTTCGGAGTCGTACTTCAAGCCGCAGGAAGGCGGTATGCGTTATCACTACACGACCCTTGAGTATATGACTTTACTACATGGACCCGCCATGGTAAAATGCAGATATCCGCTTTAATGTCATATTTCTACAATCGTACGTTGGTAGAGGTGTTTTTTTTTCAGCATTATTTCAATATTCTGAAGTTAAATCCTGTATCCATACCCGCACTTTTTGTTTGGTGGATAAATCGCGGAGAGATTCTCTGGATCTACGTATCTTTACACATCCTGTAGCAAGTGCATACAAGCCTGTCCTAATGCCACGATTAGCCAAAGCCGGGCAGTACACCAAAACGGCTAGCTAACCTTTTGGAGCTTAAAAGAAGATGGAAATGGTTGAGTTAGAAGGAATGAGTCTAACCTTCAATAACCGAAAACGTTTGGCCATCGACTTTGGATCCGTTGCCATGGAAGAGCGGCGCAGTAATGTAGATATTTATTAGATATCTGATTGATATACCCTTCCTTGAATAACTAATATTGTCATCTGAATGAATTTTTGATCCTGTAACAGAATTGCCTCGGTACTATGCTACAATGTGAACTTTGTAGGGGCTACAGATAAGGAAGTTAGGTAGAATAGGTCTGGGTGTTTATGAGTATAAACCAAGGAAAGGTTTCTAATGGAGATAAAGATTTGCGCATTCAATGATAGCTACTGAAATATGGCCGTAACCCAATTCTGGTGTATTTTGCTGATCATATAACCCAATTCTGGTGTATTTTGCTGATCATATAACCCTATGCAAAAACCTGGAGCTAAGGATACATGTATACAGATGTTATGCCTTAGGAATTTAACCGACACTATAGCCTCCAAGGAGCAAACGTTCCTCGGGGAAAGGCACAATAAGGAAGGAGGGAACGCCAATACATAGATTAGGAGAACCTTCAGAGGAATAACTAAACCCAACAAAGAGCCAGTCATGCCTCTTTAACTTCAATATACCAGAAGCCAAGAACGAGATAGTCGCCGCTGATAGATATGAACCTTTTGCTAATTTTGAAAGACCTGAGATATGGGTAAGGTGATGACTAGCATATCTGGTGAAGATAATTGCTCAGCTTGGACAAGGAAACATAAACACTTGACGTATAGAGAGATAAATCGCCAAGGATTATAGACGAATTGCACTGGTAATGAGTGGTGGAACCCGTTTACCTAGGAGGCAGAGTCTTGAATAGAGCGGATTATGGTCAATATGGGAATTGTAGTGTTTCGCTAGCGAATGTAGCCAGATAAGATACAGTATAAGAATAGATACATATGGGAGTAATAATAGTATGTTCGTATACTGCACTGGTAAAATTGCTCAAATGGGTGATTATCCTTTACGTGGTAGGAATAAGGGCATATCGGGAATAATTATCGAGTGAGAAACCTGACCTTTGCATGCTTGAAAACACTATAAATTCCTTGTATTTACGGAATTTGTTCTTTTCTCTGTATTTGAGTGTTGTCCGGCAGGCAACCTGACGCATCATGATACTTTCCAAGAAAAGTGTAAACAGATAAACTTATACGAATTCATACTGATATTAAAAGGCAACTAAAAACACACGTACTGATCGGGCTATTGATTACTGGGGTTAAGTTAACGTCCTAATTTGACAGTAGGAGTAGGAGGCCTGTCTTAGAATTCCAACTTGAACCTAATTTTAACATATGACACATGTACGTGGGGGTTCAACCGTAGTTCCCAACAACCTGTGTATGAATATCAAGTGCCACTAATCCATATAGCTTCCGATAGTTAGAGTAGCAAATTTCAAAATTATTCGCGAATCATTTGAGCTATTTAGGCTTCTGCGAAATTGAAAATAACGCTACAGCTGGACGATGGTAATCACATGCGCTGTCACTGATTCAACCCCTCAAGCAGTAGAACTGCATTGATGTTTAGGTACATCCAGGATCTTTTCCCGGTAATAAGGGCGGATCAGTGCACCCTAATGCGGCGCCACCATAATCATGCATCCTAGCCCTGGTATTTTATTCTAAAGGGTAGCGGTAAGCCATTATATATGGCCCTGTACTGAGTCAGGAATCCAGACTCCTGCTCATATTCATGCGCCTGTATATACGCCTAAAATTGTGCGTGTTCATATGCGTGCCTAGTGGCTGAAACGATCGTTCTGTGAGATTTGCGTGCATACGGTTATAAATAGACCATCTCATGTCTGTAGCTCTGCAAGTGTATGAATTGAGCTTAGCACGAACTATGTATATGTTTCATTAACATACAAAGTTTGGCTACTTGGTTTACCAGACAAAACCTGTGATAATGAGCCGGACGGGAATATGGTGTTGCACGGTCTCGAGGGACTTGTGCAGTGGCATGACAATAGAGAATGCGCCGAAAACGATCAGCGATATCATCTAAATTTATTATGCTAACGCAAGCGCGGAACGAGATTCTGGTTAACCCTGGAAAAAAAAATCTAAACCGTGCATTTAAAGGCTTGAACAGGGATTAATACGAGATACGGAATTTTCAGAGTGCGTCAAACGGCTAGTTGGGGTCTGCATGTCAGACGAGTATGCCTCGTGGGGTAGAGTTCACTGGACTCTGAAGGGACTCAAAGAGTCAGTTAGTGGAGTCTAATACAGGATAAACGATACCGTGGCTCACTCGAGACATGACTACATAGTGTGTCCTGATAGCTAGGGTCTGCCTTGTCATTTTCTCAAGAATAATAAGCGAACAAAAGACCAAAAACAAGAGCCTAGAATCTTAACCGGTACCGCATCAATATCGGGCGCAGAGAGACATACCAAAAGTGTGACATTGCTAGCATTGCTTATACAGGTGCTGTAGTAGATGCGCAGATATACTCCTTTCCTTGGCGTACAGGTGCTGTAGTTGTGCAGACATACTCCTTTTATTAGTGTACAGGATTCATGATGTTAAAAGGAAGCACCCAATGTTGTAGATCAAGGCTATGTTACTATTTAGTGGGTATATGTGTGCGTGGTGTGATAATTCACGGTAGAGTCCAGGTATTTTTTCCCGGGGTCGTTGTTTCAGACTTGGTACGGACTACATCTCCTGTCATGTTGGAATAGGTAGCCAACGTTCCAAGACCAGTTAATGTGTAAGTGCTTATTAGTACATCTCAGTATAACACTTTGTGAGGGATTCTTCCGCTTTCCCAATCTGATCCTCGTGTATGTGCTTGCTTTTTGTTTCGCTGGGGCTCAAGAGGTTACACCAAATCCACCCACCCAGTGTAAAGCGCATACCGCCGATCCGTTGACCTACAACGCCAATCTTTACCTCTTACATTAAACAACCCCACTATCCTCGTATGGCAATGGTTATAAGCTATCAGTCCTATACCAACCACCTTGAATTTGGAAACAGAGCTACAAGGTGGCCGTATATTTAGCACCTCCAAACCGCTAAACGACATACCTGGAAGTATCGTTAAGCAGAAGGGTCGCTTATTAATCTCGCCTAAGATAGTCTGTCACTAAACGGAGATGCATCACTGCATATGCACATAAGATCATATAGTGGTACATTCTCTGCACGGTGCTAAAACCGATTATCCCTGTTAAGCTTATACATGGACACTATGGCCACTTGGAATCAGTTACCACATAAAAGATGGAGAAATATGAGATCCTTCATTTCAAGCCTTTCTAGATTACAAGAAATTAGGCACTGTTGAGATAAATCAGTACTGTTGAAATCTAGATCAGAGACGTATCTTGTGGTACCAATGACCGACAGAAACTAGCTGTAGATCCTACACAGGAGGCATCCTGCCCAACAGGGATTAGCAAAGTTCCTGATCCATAACTGGTATTCTAATGAACCCTGTTGCTTAAGACCCTTATTATCCCTATGAGATTAAGTTTTCCTCTGCAGGCGCTGAGTATGCACTGGTTGAGCCTTGAAGGGACAGTAATGACGATCTTTAAATCACCTCTCACGGTAGTAAACCAAGTGCTATATAAGAAAAACAATGCCCCCAGTTAATTTAGAAGTCCTTCTTAAATAACATCAACATTATCAACACCATGAAACTCTCTCCGTTGTTTTTGGTTCCCTTCTTGTTCCAGGTAGCCACTGCCGCCATTAGCATTACTACTGTCACCACCAGTCTCACCAACCCATCTCCATCCAACCTTTGTAATTCGTATGTTACTTCTGGTGGTCTGGGTCTGTCTGCCTGGCAAGCTACCGCCGATTTCTATGCTGCTTCGACCAATGACGTTGCCATCTTAGGAACCGGAGTAAGGAGCTACAAGTACATCGTGCAGTGGTTCTTCACCTTCGACAACCCGTTAGATGCCACTGGGTTTGATATCAGTACATTGACTGCCGCTGTTTCTTTGCTCACTACTCTTAATGTGGTTGTTAACCCTACTCAGGGTGGTTTTATTCTTTCTTATAACGACACTGTCACCTATCCAATTGTGCTCGGTGTGGATCTTACAAATGGGCTCAACTGTTTCAATTCCTTGATCGGCTACACTCTGTCATTTACAGGTGGGCCAAGTCCCCAGACCGTTATTTTGGGGTCCGCAGCTTTTTGGCTCAACCCAATCAACGGCTTGACTTGTACTCTCAGTTCAATCACTTCGAACTGTGTCGCCTTGGGATACCCAGTTTTCGGTAACTGTATGACCTGGGGCCAGTGTACGGGCACAACTCCACCTCCTAGCGTTATAACGGCAACCATAACTTCTGTTCAGTCCAATGGGTGTACGGTAGTTGATAAAGTACTTCAATCAGCTTACACTTATAGCACTACGTTCTTTGAGACAAATACCTATACGATTACCCTGACCAGCACGTGGACGTCAGCTACAACTACCATTCTCTTAATTCCACGATATGGTACCTTCTACTCTACACTCACGAATACTCAAACCCAAACAGTCACTCAAACTGCGCTAGTTGGTACAGTTTCTACATCGTTGATTACCGCTGTTACTCTGTGTCCAAGTTCTTCCGCTTCTCCAAGCTCTTCAAGCTCTCCAAGCTCTTCAGATTCAAGCTCTTCCGATCCAAGCTCTTCCAACCTTTCATCCTCTACTTCAAGCTCCTCCGATCCAAGTTCTTCTGCTTCAAGCTCCTCCGATCCAAGTTCTTCCACTTCAACCTCTTCCGATCCAACATCTGCTGCTTCAAGCTCTTCCAATCCAACATCTGCCGCTTCAAGCTCTTCTGATCCAGCATCCACGGCTTCAAACTCTTCCGACCCAGCGCCAGTTACTTCAAACTCTTCCGATCCAGCGCCTGCTACCTCAAACTCTTCCGACCCAGCTCCAGCCACTTCAAGTTCTCAGCCTGAAGTCCCAAGCTATTCCTTATCTACAGAGTATGTCACACTTACCACATGGGTGAATTCGTGTTAAGACCAATCCATGTCTCCTAGCTAAACCCCAGGAATCACTTTATATATTATTATATAACATGAAACTTTTAATTCGAGTATGGATGTACTGTATGCTTAAAGTGTGTTTCTCTGTTATTGTGCATATACCCGCTGCATCGCAAATGTGAATCTAGTGACATCGAACATCTTTCTCCAGTCGTTGAAGGGTTGAATATGTCAGAATAGTATTAATGATATATTGTTGAGTATAAGTTTATAAATAGGTTAATAAATATATTATTCCTAATCAGAAGAACTGCATGCAGGTGGGACGTACGTAGGATACGGTTGAAAGAGTAGAAGGTACCAAACAAGTGAATGTAGTTCAGGTGCAGTATGCGTAGCTATGTACTAAACAGTATTATAAGTAGTGGAAGCTATATACAGAACCATATTTCAACAGTTCCACCAGGGCAGGGGTAGAACAGAGTGAATCAAAATATATGTGAGTTTGGTGGTATATTATGCATTAAGAAACCTATCTATGAGTAATATTTACCGTTCACCGAACTTGGATATGTCTATTACCTACTGGGCGTACTAAAGCGGTTCTGGTTAGAAAATCGATTCATGTGATTAATATCTTGGTAATTACTTGCTCCATTGCAGTTTTTTTTGTTTTATAGTGTGACTTCATGTTTACTTCGGTTCTAAGCTGTCACTTAATCAGCTTCTAATGTACTTTCCATTTAAATAAATCGGTTGTAATATATAACTTTCCATTATGCTTTTCACACTAGAAATTATTCTCCCTACGCCACTCTCTCCCTTTCTCTATTCATTGAACTATTTCTTTAGTATATCCACAGAGGTAAAAAGACAGCCAGGTAGAATTAATTAATCATTAGATCTCAACAAATGCAAAATGGCGGTCAATTTGTCCTAAGATAACTCCAATTCACTAGATATACATCCCAGGGTGCGTTAGCTCGATCTCTGTTTTCCATAGATTATAGCCGTTGAACGTATTATCACTACTATATAAAAATTTCAATCTGGCTGGGAATTCCAAGCATTGAACAACCTGTTCAGATAAGCTTTTTTTCAGTAGATTCAAGTTACATAATCGCGACGAAAGCTCGGTTAACCCAGTAAAACTCGACAAGCCTTCCTTTCCAGAGGTATTGAAACTCATTGATGAGTTTCTTTGTGCAGAAACACAATTAGGTGGAATATCATACTTTTGGTCCGCGAAGTTCAATCTCTCAAAGGATTCAGGCAACTACAACTCATTGATGGCGCCAATCGCGTTCCTTGCAAATTCCAACCCTTTCAATCTTGGAGGAAGCTCAATGAAATAAATTGACGTAAATATATTATCATCAAGTTCCAACTTTAGTAGATTGTCCGGAAAATGGACATTGACCAAGCTGGATATTTGATTCTTCCGGAGACGTAACTCTTCCAAGTGCGGCGGAAACTAAACGCCCTTCAATGAAGTTATCGGGATAGTATATGCATACAAGCTGATTAGTCCCGTCGGAAATAGGATTCCTGATAAGTAGTTAATGTTTTTATTGCTTATTGAAAAGTTATTAAACCATTAGGGGGAGGGAGATATATCACAAAGGGTGGTAATGGCAACGCTGCTTAAACGAAAATCTTGGAGTTTCAAATCTGGATCATGTGCATTGGATATTTGGAGCTTTTGAAGAGGATTCTTTGAGAGCCTAAACTCAGTACAATTCACTGGAAGGTGGAAGTTCTCCAATTTAGTCAATTAGTTTGGCCCAAGGTCTAAGGATTTGGTACTTTTAGATAGTTTTTTGGAAAACCTTTCTTGACGATTGAATCCTAAGTCTAAGGAGGTCAATCCTGATGGAAGATAAAAATCTTCAACTGAGTCTATATCCGTTCCATAGAGATTCAAATTCATCAAATTTGGAGTGAAAACAAGGATTCTTGGCGAGTACTGGGTGAACAACGAACTGTCCTCCTCGAGTTTAAGCATCTGGAGGCTCTTGGGGAACTGAATTTAGCATGGCATGACAGTGTCTGCATCTTCATATGTTTCATTTAAACGACCAAGATAATTAACACGGAGATTGAGGATTTCTAAAGATCCCGGTAATGAGTTGACGGAGTATAAAAATGTTAATCGAGAATTTTTGACCAGTAAGGAAAACAAGCTAGGTGGAAACTTGAGTATGCGAATCCCTGATGACTTAAGACACGTACCCCCCAATACCAATTCTCTAAAGCAATCAGAAGTGTCCACACGAAACTTTTTCAACGAACACAAAGTGATGGATAACTTCTGTAACCCCAGCGGTAATTTCTGTCGTTCGAGGTTGGTAATGTTTAGCAATACAAGTTTTAAACTTTCCAACAGCGAAGGGAATTCAAATTGCTCGTATGTCTCTGGCATGTGGCGCGTAAATTTTAGTTTCAAAGATTTCAAATTGGGAAATTTTGACTTGTTGAAGACCTAAGCATAAAAGCCCATGTCATACTCTGGCTCCAATTTTTGCAAGGCTGAAGAGAGGTTGACATATACTAACATCGATCCCCAGGAAATTTTCGAAATAAATTCTTGAAGATTAGGTGAAAAAGCAATACTAAGAGCAATGGCATTATCACTCTCGTCTCAATGGTCATAGTTATATAGGAAGGCAAGCATGCGCAAGTTGGAGGATAAAGGTGGCATTTCCAGATCGATAATAGGTTAATAAACGAATATTTCTCGGATGCACGTCTGCACCAGAGGCAGCAATGGCAACCAATCCCAGATGAATGTTATATACTCATTCGGACCCGATTCAAGCTTTAGAATAACATTGGTAACAATCGAAGACGCCATAGTGAACACTTTGTGGAGAAATGTAAAATCAGCAATATCGATCTTTACCATGATGGTAAGGTGTTCGAACGTATCGCTGCTTACTAATGCTTCAAATTCTGAAATCTTCATGCTGAGATCCTCATAATCTATATGGGAGTAGTCATCTTCATTTGGCGGGTTGTCAATATCTAATTTAACATTCGAGTAGTAGCGTCTCTGAGCTATCAAAGCAAAGCTGACATTGTCCTATTTCATCAATTCAGTGAATGTGGAAAGTGATAGGTGGGAAATAATCTTTTCGGAAATTTCCAAAGAAAAGGAATTACTAAAAAGGGAAGACTCTTTGTAGATCCATGGTAGTGGATTGAAGAAGGTGATCGTGAAAGAGATTAGGGGTTGGCTTGTTTCTGTGCGGTGGAGATACCCTGAAGTATATAGGATCAGGGTACAGGAAGAATGTATTGTGTGATATTACCAAGTAGTATCACTCTGGGTACGCTGAGATCATGCATCAGATGTCTTGAGAGGCCAATTTTGTGCGAGAGATCTTTCTAGTTGGTGTAAGGGGCTTAGTCTGTGTGAGGGATGTAGCCACTCCATGCGTTTCGCATCCCTTGAATGTCTCCAAATATACCAGATAATCCTGCATTCCCAAGACCGTAGTAGATCGCTGTCCTAGCCAATATATGCACTTAGCAGAAGAATCTCCATGAAATACTAGTGCGTGTCATAGTAAGTCACACAGATATGTGGTAGTTAACGTAAATGAAGTAATATTAGTGGAGTTACGCTTGTTGTGGTGGCCTCGAAGTGAGTTGCATATATGGTTTATATGCAGGCACTTATCTTGACAGTTTAACTCAAAGCAGGTCTACTAAGGTGAATAAATATTCGAACTATGCCTGAATGTTCACAAACAAACAAATATATATATATATAAATATAATATATGAATATATGGCACCAAAATGTCCAATTATAGATAGTTATATGGACTATAGTTCGATAGGAGGTATGATAATATACCTGGTTAAATGACACAAGGAAGAACGAGTCTTCGCAAAACTATCGGTGACCACCACAAATCGTATCATATAGCAGCAGTTAGGAACTATAGAATAGAGATAATTGATCTGGTACTGGCCTTAAAACTATCTACCTAGTTACGTCCCTCGACTAACCGACACGACCTGTGAGGAAAATAGACGCGGCAATTATAGTCAGGAGCTAATCACCAGAGTTAGCAGCTCTGATTCTCCTACGGACATGAAATTACGACAATTATGCAATGTTTTGAGACTATATCCTTCTGGGGTTATCCTGAGGGTTCTTAACAATAGAGCGTTAAACTTAAACAATATACGGCGCATTAAGGGCCCGCCTGACGCAAGCCATATGCAGGGATTTTCATACCACATGGGGCCATTTTCTTTCCTTACAGAAAACTTCAGGAATGTGATAATAAAACTAAGGCCTTACCGTTATATATGCAATATTCTAAGGCCATTTTAGACGGCCTGTACAGGGACTTCGGTATGTCAGGTACCTCTCGGAAAACCGTTTCATCTCCGATTAACTGTACTAGCTTTGTGACATCGCAAAAATCCAGATTCACTTATAGATTGAGATGTATAACAATGCATCTTAACATTCAAAGTTACATGTATCATTTAGTAGTTTCATATTCAATTAAATCGACCAAACTGGAGTAGAGGTACGCCATAGTTCTCGTTCCAAGATGCAGCTTATGTGCTTAAAAATCCAAAACATGCAAACGAGGTGGGTACCATCTCCGATTCCGTTTATCTTACCATTGCAAATTGACTAATAGAGGTGTTCTCCACTTTTCGCCTAGACTTTTTTTTTCGGATATCACTTTCGAGGCCATGCATGCAACTATAACAACCGAGCCTAGACCACCCCTGTGAGAACTAAACTGAGCAGCCTTGTACATGGCTATTGCATGTTTGTCACAGACTAAATATTTTATTAATTTTAATCCATGATCTCAGCTATTTAATTGGCCACAGAATATACCACAACTATGCCAAGAATTCCTAAAACCCACATTCCAAGGCAAGACATCGTAGCGGTAAGTCATACATGTTACTTGCATATGGTGACAAATGCCTCATACAGCGAACTTAAATCTTCCTAAATAAAGTAATACTCATGATTTATAAGAGACATTGCTAGTACCGAAAGGGGTACTGGCAGAGCAGAATTTGGAAGTATATGTATAGAGGTCTTGGCCATGATTCAAAAAGAACGGGTATATACATTTGTATTACAAGCCAAGAGGTTTAGTTGCGACTATCCCAGAGAAATAAGGAGTTAATCAACGACTAAACAAATGCTAATATAGGATAAGCCAAGAAATTGACCATAATGAATTGAGACACTCTACGAAAAAGTGTATAAAAAGATGGAATTCCCGCAGCATTATATTTCTTATTTTATCTTTGTATTCAAAAACAATATTCGACAATGAAGTTATCTGCTCTCGCTATTCTCACCGCCACCTTGGCCTCCTCTGTTATTGCTGCTCCGCTTGCCGCCCCAGCCGCCGTTGCTATACCAGAAGCTTTACCAGAGGCCGTTGCTAAACCGGGCCTCCTTTTGCTCAGTACTCTCCACAAGATTATCCACGGAAAGCCTTGTCCACCAAAACCTTGCCACAATTGCCAAAATAACGGTAGACACTAAACGGCTAATCGGTTACCGACCTGAAAAAGCCACTGGTTGGTGATGTAACCTTTTATGGCTGCGCCTTTTCAGCTCTCAACTGTTTTATCGTACATCTGGATTGCTTGTATAATTGATTGTAGATTTTACTTCAATAAAGTCGAACTTTTTTAGCCTAACTAGCTATATTTATATTAGACCAGTTATAGATATATACAGGAGAGGAATAAATTAGAAAGTGAATGATATTTGTATACCGATTCGACACTCATTGCGTGTAACTCCCAATTCTGACGATGCAGGCCAATCCCACTAGTAGCCTCTCCTTATCATTAAGTTATTCATCGATTTACTGGACCTATATATTATTCTGTTATATTAATAGAATACCAACTAGACACAGCATGATAGTCCAGTACAATAAACATGTAATACAAAGAGACGTTTAGTGACTATGGAATACCAATCGGGTAAAAGAGCCCGTTTTTCCTAAACTGGAGAACTATGAAAGATTTTATGCATAAGGAAAGATGGGAGAAGTAGGAATTTCCGGACTAGCATATTCGGTTACCAAATACAGCTTGCGCAGTTATACTGTCGTAGCTGCACAAGCGAAGGAGCTATATACAGGTACTTGCCTCTGCGGTTCTATCGGGGCACGGGGCCCAACAAGCTGGATAAGCTGGGGATAAATTATTAGAGTAATGAAATAGTATTTAGTAATCTGTAAGGACGAGGCGATATTTGTGGGGATAGACCTGGTATGATTGTTAAATAGTAAACTACAAAGATAGCTTATATGCAGTCACCTCTGTAGTTCTACTCAGGGCGAAGAAGTTTATCAAAGTGAATGAATATTTGAGAAAACAAGGTCAGATAAAATAAATATGAGGTATTAGAGTAGAGATAATCAGATGAAGTAGTGACATGGATGAACGAAGCAATATTGGTGGATACCGCTAGCTATCTAAAAAATACCTTTCATCTGTTAGATATGCACAAGAAAAGGGTAGTCAGTGACCCTATATGCCGAGGCAGATACGATTCCAGGATTTCCGCTCATCGGATGTTAGGAGATAACGATCGCCGACATCCATCTAGTTAAATGGTACAGGGTACACTATTTCGATATCCGAGAGGGAGTTTGGGATATGAATTGCGAATGAACTTCTACTTGCCCGAAATGATCGATTTGGATGTCGGAGTGATCACTCTGAAAGTGTTGGTTCAGTATTCCGTGTTCAAGAGTAATATGGCAGTTCCGTATGGTATCTATCACACCTGACTATTTTAAAACACATCGGCCTAGGGAGGCTTTATTTAGAAGCTTTGACGTCAACAAGAAACTTGAAGCGGTGGGTATGATAAATGAAATAATCTTGAGAACATTTGCAACCTGGACAATATAATCGTTTTTTTATAATATATTGAAGGGTATTAAAAAAATACACCGGCAATTAAACCTATCGAAAAGACAGAACGCGTATGAACTTATACAGCTTGGAGTACGAATTATTCACACATGGAAGCAAACGGACTTTGGTTTTTAATATATCGGTATGCCTAGTATTGAAAGACGTAGGAGGCTAATATACCATACGAGCTTGACCGATGAACACTGTCATACTTCCTGTGATGGCGGAAAAATAAAGTTTACCTTAAGAGTCTGCCACTAGAAAAGTTATCAAAGAATTTAAAGGTAAATCTCTAGCTCGGCGATTTTTCAAAACATTTGAGCCGAAAATGGAATATGGTTCGTCCAGTAGGTACTCCTAGGTAACTAAAAATGATAGCCATGTCGCTCCGGATGAGGAGAATTCGGTTGAGACGAAAATTCGGGTAAGAAAAATTCAGCCGAGCCGAAAATTCGGAAGAGGAGAGTTCTGCAGAGCCGAAAGTTCGGATTAGGAGGATCCGACAGAGCCGAAGAACGTCTGCAGTGTACACTATATGCAGCAGTATCCATAGCGCACACATACTACGTGGTACGAGTTGGAAATTTCACAAAAGTGGTTGTAGTTTGAATTTGTCATCTATTATTTGCAAATATTTGTATGTTTATCATCCTTATTTCTAAGCAAAAATGCCTGCGTACTAAAATTAGGACAAAGATGTGGAGGTTTTTCATTGTTATATAAAGCTATAATACCCTCCCTGAGTATGACTCATCTATATATAATCATTCAGTCACAAACCCTATTCCTACATCATGTCTGCACCAATCAACTTTACTGGCAAGAATGCCCTCATTACTGGCTCCTCTAGAGGCTTGGGCCTCTCGAGGCACAGGGGTCATCAGAAAGATTGGGTAAGTGCTGAAGATCAGCAGTACAATGCAGGGATATATGCACTGCCATGCATATCCAATATCCCCACAAGTATGCGAGCCAGGTTATGCGCGCAACAACTAGCCAGCTAAGAGATATGGATAGTACGGGTAGCCTTACCGATTGAGCGAGCTAAATAGAGTGTTCCATGCGGTATTAATAGATAATTTTACGGACCGGATTATAAAATTTTGGATATAACAAATATACCAGATGGGCTTATACGTATAGGCTACGTCATGGCAATGCAATCTGTGCTCGGTTTATTACTCTCGGTTGCTTCCAAGGATCATAAATTGAGCGATGCAGGGTTTTTATGACCTGTACATTCTAATCTACATTGTTGCTACTTTGTAAATCTGGATATTTTTGCGTTACACTGGTCTCAATTTCTATGATGGTTCTTTATAGCATATACAAGACTAATTACTGCTGCAAAGCATTGTTTACCAAATTCTCCAAAAACATTGCTTGATAAATTATACTATTCCCACGGTGACAAGAGAAAAAAAAGCAATGTGAAGGGTTAGAATACGGAAGTCTCACCAAAAATATAACCAGTATGCAGGGATATCACCCTATAAGTTTAATACGAAGCAAGAACTCAAACTCCTGCGTATTTGTGTACTATATTCATGCATTTACTTAGTGATTGAAACCACGTTGACATTGACAGATATGCAATTATAAATAAATTTAAACTTTAAACCCTGAGATTTTAAGAGCAATGCTCAGCATGGGCCGTGTATATTTATGTTCCGTTAGCATGCAGAACTAAGTAACTAGTTTGCTAAGTCTAGCAAAGTGAATATGAATGTGCTGCTGTACGAGTTCTAAGAGCAAGTATAAAGGAGGCGCAAGAAATGGAAAAAAGGCCAAAAGCATCAGCAGTGGCGCTTATTTTCAGACTTTACGTTAGTGCGGTCACGGAACAAGCTTCCGGTTGTCTCCGGGAAATTAAAGTTCCAATTTATGCGTATGAAGGTGTGAACAGGGATTAATACGAGAATAAATGTTTAGTAATACGTCAAACGACTAGTTGATGTTCATATGAGATTTGCACACCTTGTGAAATAATAGTTATCAAAACTTAAGGTAATTCTGAGATTATATTAAAGGAGTTGAGTACAGGGCAAGGGATACAATACTTCACTCGAGATAGGACTATACGGTGTATCTTTGTTTCCGAGATTCAGTCATGATTTTCCAACAGAGATATCTATAAGTTAATAAGAGACAAGATATGAAGAGGGCTTTGAATACTAACCGCTGCCACATCGATATGGGATGCAGGGAGAGATGCACGGAGGGCAATATTAATTTAGTCTATACGGATATGCAGTACGGATATACTCCTTTTCCTTAATCTACAGAGTTCATAGTTTAGAGAGAACGTATCCAATTGTATAAAACATCATGCCATCATTTATGGGTACACATTAATATGAATGTGGCAATTTCAAATGAAAAATAGATTACCACAAGATGAAGCACAAACCTCTTCAGTTCATCCAGGCTTTGTGAAAAACTAACATAGTTCAAACTTAGATTGAAAATGTATCTTGTGAAACTAAAACCATTCAAAACCTAAAACTATACTTCTAGACTTTGCCCAACAGGTGATTTTCCTCCCTGACAAGGATTAACCAAGTCCATGGTTTATAACTAATCGTATATTAAAAGCTCTAGACGGAGACTTCCGCTTAGTGAATTTGTATTAATTTCTTGGCGTTAGACAGCGCGCTCATTGGTTGAGCCTTGGGTTAGTAGAAAAGATGACCTTATAACAGCTCTCCCATGGATTTAAATTGGGCACTATATAAGACGATTAATGACCCCAGTTAGTTTAAATACTTGCTTCAAATATTATCAAAACCATTATGAAGTTCTCTCCATTGTTATTAATTCCATTTTTACTTCAGGTAGCCACGGCTGCTGTACGTACCACCACTGTTTCTACCAGTCTCACCAACTCCGTCCCATCCAACCTCTGTAGTTCCTATATTACTTCTGGTGGTCAGGGTGCGAGTGCCTGGCATGCCACGGCGGAATTCTATGCCGATTCAACCAACGGCATCACCCTTTTAGGAACTGGGGTTAGAAACTACAAGTACATTGTCCAATGGTACTTCAGCTTTGATAGTCCGTTAGGGGCTACCGATTTTGATGTCTCTTGTTTAACCTCCCTCGTTAGTACGTTTTCCGCTATCAGCGTTACCGTCAATACCGAACAGGGTGCCTTTATCCTTTCCTATAACGACACCGTCACCTATCCAGTGGTACTTGGTGTGGATCTTCTGAGCGGGTATAACTGTTTCGATTCCTTAATCGGCTTTACTCTGAGCTTCAAAGGTGGGGATACTTCCAAGACTATTATTTTGGGGTCTTCCCTTTTCTGGTTGAACCCAGTTAGCAGCGTGAAATGTATCCTCGGTTCCATGAATGCGGAATGTATCGCTTTGACTTATCCAGCGTTCACCAAGTGTGTGGTCTGGAACAGTTGTAAAGGTATACCGCCTTCTCCAAGCGTCGTAACACAGACCAGAACTTCCGTTCAGACCAATGGATGTACCGCGGTTGATAAGGTCCAGATTTCAGCTTTCACATATAAAACCGTGTTATTTCAGGAAAATACCTACTTCCAAACTCTGGTCGCTAAGTGGGTGGTGGCGACACGTACCATTTTTTTCATTCCATTCTATAGTACCTCCTACTCTACGCATACCTACACCAAAACTCAAACAGTTACTCAGACCTCGTTAGTTCCTACCTACTCTATGTCTACGATTGCCGCCGTTACTCTGTGTCCAAGCTCTTCCGCCCACCCAGCACTTGGTGTTCCAAACCCCCCTGCCACGACTATGAACACTGCTTATATTTAAATATGGTGTACTTTTTATAAAGCTATTATCAATAATTATGTACAAATTTATGATAATAACCTACTAATACGCCCGACGGCGGCATTACATCCGGAAAGAGCAGATATACTGTGGCCATGAGTTCGGACAATACTGAATATTAAAGAGTAAAGTAGATAACTGAGGGTATTACAGATATCACCGAGAGAGATTACTATATGCGGAAAATATAAGGCTGGAGAATATACCATGTCCTAGGAGTTTCATTATTGACGTGCTAAATGAATGTAGTGTATTAAAGGTGCTCTTTAACTAGATATACCACAGGGACCAAGTCAGCACATAAATAAATACTACCACGTGACAGCTACACAATTATCACAGCATGGCCAGGGTAAGAGATGGAGGTAAGAGATAGAAGTAAGAGATTAGGATAGAAGGAACTAAGAGTGGGTTAAGAGTTAGAATAAAATAATAGGAAATAAGGGTGGGTTAAGAGTTAGAGCAGTAATAAAATTAGAGCAATGATAGAATTAGAGCGATAATATAATTAGAGCAATAATAGAATCAGAGCGAGAATATAATTAGAGCAATAATAGAATCAGAGCGAGAATATAATTAGAGAAGGGTAAGAGTGATGAAGTATAAGACGAAAAGGGAGTGTGGAGCAATAGAAAGAGTAGGAGGTTCCTAGCAAGCGTATGCAGTTAGCAGATGCAGGTCGTACAATTAGATAGTACGTTATATAGTAAGCTGCATAGTGAGCAGTAGAAACTATATATAGGCACTTAATTCAGCAGTTTAACCAAGGGTAGAGGGTCCATCAAACTGAATGGATATTTAAGCGAGCAGGATTGAATAAGATAGAGATGATAGATTAGAATTAGTGGTATCATGCAAAGTAATTATAGGAGTAGATAAAGTAATATTAGGGAAGATAGGCTGGATAAAGCTGGCAGATTGTGGGCTGCATAGTAAATTATATAGGGGACTATAGAGTGAGGTTATATGCAGGCACCTACCTCAGCTGTTGGACCCAAGGAAGAGAGGTGCATCAAACTGAAGGAATACACAAGATAACATGGCCAAATAAACCGAAGAGGATGGATATAAGGGGTATATTATAATAGACAAGTATAAAGGTGGACAAAGCAATACTGGTAGAGATACACTAGGTGTAATATTTACATAGTAAGCTGCATAGTATACAGGTATATAGATGTACAAATATATACAGGTATATATATACAAATATATGTAGACAAATATATATATATATGAATATTGACAGACGTATATTTAAGGATATATATAAATTGATATATATTAAAATATGGAAAAGTATATACCAAACAGAAATTAGGTAAGACATATAGTACAATATATTATTCGAACGACAAACACAGGGAGATTTCAATGTGTATTATTTCCATGCATTAGATAAAGAGTAGGTACATACAGTAAGTATATAGAGTGACCGGAGAGTAGGTACGGAGAGTAAGTATATAGAGTAATCGGAGAGTAATGATAGAGAGTAGCTATTGAGAGTAACTATAAGGAGTAGGTACAAAGAGTAGGTATATTGAGTCGGTATATCGAATAGGTATAGAGAGTAGGTATATTGAGTCGGTACAGAGAGTAACCAGAGAGTAACTATAGAGAGTAGGTATAGAGAGTAGATAGAGATAGAAATTACACAGAGTAGGTGCAGGTAGTGAGTAAATACAGAGAGTAAGTGTAAAGCAAGCATAACTTATCTAAAGAGTAGGTATGGAGTAAGTATAAGGTAAGTATAAGGTAAGTATAAGGTAAGTATAAGGTAAGTATAAGGTAAGTATAAGGTAAGTATAAGGTAAGTATAAGGTAAGTATAAAGTAAGTATAAAGTAGGTATAGAGAGCAGATAGAGGACGAGTATATAGTATAGAGAGTAGGTATAGAGAGTAAGTATAGAGAGTAGGTAGAATAAGTATAGAGATTAAGTATTGAAAGTGGCTAGAGAGTGGGTATATAGAGGAGGAGTTGAGGAGGAGTGAGAGTAAAATGAGAGTAGAAGAGACATACGAGTAGAATGAGAGTAGAAGAGGAGTAAGAGTAGAGTATAGTAGGAGTAGAATAAGAGTAAAATGAGAGTAGTAGTAGAATAAGAGAAGAGTAGAATACGGGTAGAGAAGGGGATTCGTAGAGTAGGAATAAAATAAGAGAAGTGGGTACATAGAATAAGTATAGGCAGTAACTAGAGAGCAAGAGTGTGATACTATTAAGAGAGGAGTAGGGTAATATAAAGAGTAGAAGAGGAGTAGAATAATATGAGGAGTGAAATAGGAGTATGAAGTAAGAGTGGGGTATAAGTGGGGGTATAAGTGGGGGTATAAGTGGGGATAGAAGTGGGGGTAGAGGTGTAAAAGAGTAAGATAAGAGAAGAGTATAACGAGAGTATAATAGGGTAAAGAGTGGAATAGGATTAGGAGTAGAATAAGAGTTAGATAAGAATTTAGAGAGGAGTAAGAGTAAGAGTAGGAGAAGAGTATAGTAAGAGTATAGGGGTAGAATTAGGATAAGAGATGAAGATAGGAATAGGAGAAGAGTAGAAGAGATGAAGAAAGTAAGAGGAGAAGGATAATAATAGGAGGGAGCGGAATAAGAGTAAGAGGAGAGCATGAGAGAAGTAGAGTTGAATGAAGAGTAAGAGTAGAACAAGAGCTGGAGATGGATATGAGGGGAGTAGAAGAATAGGAGAGGAGTAGAAGAGTGAGAGAGAAGGAGTAGAGTAGAAGAGTAGGAGAGGAGTAGAAGAATGAGAGAGAAGGAGTAGAATAAAAGAAGTAGGTACAGAGAGTAAGTATAGATAGTGACTAGAGTGTAGATATGTAGAGTAGCCACAGAAAGTATGAGGGGAATAGAAGAGTATGAGAGGAGTAAGAGAATAAGTATAGAAATAAGGGTAGGAATATAGAAGAGAGAAGAAGTATGGGATTATGAGAAGAGTAGGTAAAGAGGAGTAAGAGAGGAGGATAAGAGTAGAGTAAAGATAAGAGTAGAGTATAATAGGAATTAGATAGTAGTAGGGTAAGAGTAGGATAAGATAATAGTAGAGTAGGAGTGGAATAAGATAATAGTAGAGTAGGAGT